>NW_021822340.1:107500-215721 GCF_901001165.1 Salmo trutta | reverse complement strand
CATAGATTTCAAATGCATTCCTCTGAGTGCACAGCACAGCTCCACTGGAGATGAATTTAGGAATGAAAATAACTGGTGTCAACTAAGCACTGAGCTAAAACCAAGCTGTGGTGCTTTTACATCCCAGACTGCAACGTGTGAAATCCCAAACAAACTGGCACTCTGGCGTACTGAAACCAACAAGCCCTGATAATAATTGTAATTACGGCTAAATAAATGTCAGCCTTCACTGCCTGGACCCTTATGGAGATGTCCCAGATGGTGTCAGATGCTAGAGAGAGAGGTAATAACCACATATTCTCCCAGATGGTGTCAGATGCTAGAGAGAGAGGTAATAACCACCTATTCTCCCAGATGGTGTCAGATGCTAGAGAGAGAGGTAATAACCACATATTCTCCCAGATGGTGTCAGATGCTAGAGAGAGAGGTAATAACCACCTATTCTCCCAGATGGTGTCAGATGCTAGAGAGAGAGGTAATAACCACCTATTCTCCCAGATGGTGTCAGATGCTAGAGAGAGGTAATAACCACCTATTCTCCCAGATGGTGTCAGATGCTAGAGAGAGAGGTAATAACCACCTATTCTCCCAGATGGTGTCAGATGCTAGAGAGAGAGGAAAAAACCACCTATTCTCCCAGATGGTGTCAGATGCTAGAGAGAGAGGTAATAACCACCTATTCTCCCAGATGGTGTCAGATGCTAGAGAGAGAGGTAATAACCACCTATTCTCCCAGATGGTGTCAGATGCTAGAGAGAGAGGTAATAACCACCTATTCTTCCAGATGGTGTCAGATGCTAGAGAGAGAGGGGTAATAACCACCTATTCTCCCAGATGGTGTCAGATGCTAGAGAGAGAGAGGTAATAACCACCTATTCTCCCAGATGGTGTCAGATGCTAGAGAGAGAGAGGTAATAACCACCTATTCTCCCAGATGGTGTCAGATGCTAGAGAGAGAGAGGTAATAACCACCTATTCTCCCAGATGGTGTCAGATGCTAGAGAGAGAGGTAATAACCACCTATTCTCCCAGATGGTGTCAGATGCTAGAGAGAGAGGTAATAACCACCTATTCTCCCAGATGGTGTCAGATACTAGAGAGAGGTAATAACCACCTATTCTCCCAGATGGTGTCAGATGCTAGAGAGAGAGAGGTAATAACCACCTATTCTCCCAGATGGTGTCAGATTCTAGAGAGAGAGGTAATAACCACCTATTCTCCCAGATGGTATCAGATGCTAGAGAGAGGTAATAACCACCTATTCTCCCAGATGGTGTCAGATGCTAGAGAGAGAGGTAATAACCACCTATTCTCTCAGATGGTGTCAGATGCTAGAGAGAGAGAGGTAATAACCACCTATTCTCCCAGATGGTGTCAGATGCTAGAGAGAGAGAGGTAATAACCACCTATTCTCCCAGATGGTGTCAGATGCTAGAGAGAGAGAGGTAATAACCACCTATTCTCCCAGATGGTGTCAGATGCTAGAGAGAGAGAGGTAATAACCACCTATTCTCCCAGATGGTGTCAGATGCTAGAGAGAGAGGTAATAACCACCTATTCTCCTAGATGGTGTCAGATGCTAGAGAGAGGTAATAACCACCTATTCTCCCAGATGGTGTCAGATGCTAGAGAGAGAGAGGTAATAACCACCTAGTCTCCCAGATGGTGTCAGATGCTAGAGAGAGAGAGGTAATAACCACCTATTCTCCCAGATGGTGTCAGATGCTAGAGAGAGAGAGGTAATAACCACCTATTCTCCCAGATGGTGTCATATGCTAGAGAGAGAGAGGTAATAACCACCTATTCTCCCAGATGGTGTCAGAAGCTAGAGAGAGAGAGGTAATAACCACCTATTCTCCCAGATGGTGTCAGATGCTAGAGAAAGAGAGGTAATAACCACCTATTCTCCCAGATGGTGTCAGATGCTAGAGAGAGAGAGAGGTAATAACCACCTATTCTCCCAGATGGTGTCAGATGCTAGAGAAAGAGATGTAATAACCACCTATTCTCCCAGATGGTGTCAGATGCTACAGAGAGAGAGGTAATAACCACCTATTCTCCCAGATGGTGTCAGATGCTAGAGAGAGAGGTAATAACCACCTATTCTTCCAGATGGTGTCAGATGCTAGAGAGAGAGGGGTAATAACCACCTATTCTCCCAGATGGTGTCAGATGCTAGAGAGAGAGAGGTAATAACCACCTATTCTCCCAGATGGTGTCAGATGCTAGAGAGAGAGAGGTAATAACCACTATTCTCCCAGATGGTGTCAGATGCTAGAGAGAGAGAGGTAATAACCACCTATTCTCCCAGATGGTGTCAGATGCTAGAGAGAGAGGTAATAACCACCTATTCTCCCAGATGGTTGTCAGATGCTAGAGAGAGAGGTAATAACCACCTATTCTCCCAGATGGTGTCAGATACTAGAGAGAGGTAATAACCACCTATTCTCCCAGATGGTGTCAGATGCTAGAGAGAGAGAGGTAATAACCACCTATTCTCCCAGATGGTGTCAGATTCTAGAGAGAGAGGTAATAACCACCTATTCTCCCAGATGGTATCAGATGCTAGAGAGAGGTAATAACCACCTATTCTCCCAGATGGTGTCAGATGCTAGAGAGAGAGGTAATAACCACCTATTCTCTCAGATGGTGTCAGATGCTAGAGAGAGAGAGGTAATAACCACCTATTCTCCCAGATGGTGTCAGATGCTAGAGAGAGAGAGGTAATAACCACCTATTCTCCCAGATGGTGTCAGATGCTAGAGAGAGAGAGGTAATAACCACCTATTCTCCCGATGGTGTCAGATGCTAGAGAGAGAGAGGTAATAACCACCTATTCTCCCAGATGGTGTCAGATGCTAGAGAGAGAGGTAATAACCACCTATTCTCCTAGATGGTGTCAGATGCTAGAGAGAGGTAATAACCACCTATTCTCCCAGATGGTGTCAGATGCTAGAGAGAGAGAGGTAATAACCACCTAGTCTCCCAGATGGTGTCAGATGCTAGAGAGAGAGAGGTAATAACCACCTATTCTCCCAGATGGTGTCAGATGCTAGAGAGAGAGAGGTAATAACCACCTATTCTCCCAGATGGTGTCATATGCTAGAGAGAGAGAGGTAATAACCACCTATTCTCCCAGATGGTGTCAGAAGCTAGAGAGAGAGAGGTAATAACCACCTATTCTCCCAGATGGTGTCAGATGCTAGAGAAAGAGAGGTAATAACCACCTATTCTCCCAGATGGTGTCAGATAGTAGAGAGAGAGAGAGGTAATAACCACCTATTCTCCCAGATGGTGTCAGATGCTAGAGAAAGAGAGGTAATAACCACCTATTCTCCCAGATGGTGTCAGATGCTACAGAGAGAGAGGTAATAACCACCTATTCTCCCAGATGGTGTCAGATACTGGAGAGAGAGAGGTAATAACCACCTATTCTTATAAAACGGAGTCACTATCAAGCAAATCTTGAAATACCCCTCTGACCTCTAGCATTCAGTGAGTGCAACTTTTCACTTCTGCTAAATAAAGAGCTGTCTCCTCACACCTCCCACATGTGCATACAGTCACTGCTGCTAAATAAAGAGCTGTCTCCTCACACCTTCCACATGTCCATACAGTCACTGCCAATGAGAGGGGAGATGGAGAGTTAACCTGCATGGACTTCGTTGTTCCTGGCCAATGAGAGGGGAGATAGAGAGTTAACCTGCATGGACTTCATTATTCCTGGCCAATGAGAGGGGAGATAGAGAGTTAACCTGCATGGACTTCATTGTTACAGGCCAATGAGAGGGGAGATAGAGGGTTAACCTCATTGTTACAGGCCCGCTGCTTGTGACTCTTAGGTACTCAGCGTATCAGCATCCCATAATATTACCGTAACCATGCCAACACACCATTTGACACACCTGTTGAGGATCTTATCCCGATCTTATCCCGGTATTGGGATTCATTGTCATGTGACCATGGCGGGGAATTGAAAACTGCAAGAATAATCATTTCAAATAATCAAATAATCAACTATTTTCCTCCATTTGAAAGATATATCTCCTAAATCTAACCACGCTGTCCGATTTTCAGAGGCTTTACGGAGAATGCATAAAGTTAGGTTATGTTAGGAGAGTACATTGACAATAGCTGTGTGTAATGTTTAGCCAATTCAAAGAAGGGCATCAACAGACAGAAAACTAGCTAGAATTATGCACTTACCTTTGACAATCTGCATCAGATGACACTCATAGGACATTATGTTATACAATACATGCATTTTTAGTTCCATCAAGTTCATATTTATATCCAAAAACAGCATTTACAGTCGCGGTGAAATTCAGAATTTTTTTCGGCTCGAATGCTCCCAGTGAATCCAGCATTACAAATCACGGAATTACTATTCGAAAACATTGGTAAATTATAATATTGTCATTCAAAGAATAATATATTATCATCTCGTAATTGCTACCGAATGGCCAGATCTCAAAATAACTTCACTGGGAAATCACATTTTGCAATAAACTGGGTACTATGCTAAGAACAATAAGCTAAGCTATAAGCTAAGCTATACAGTTAGCATCATCTAATATCGATAATAACATTGTAAATATCCCCTTATCTTTGATTATCTCCATCAGAAGGCGCTGCCAGGGATCCCAGGTCCAGAACAAATGTAGTTTCTTTTGACAAAGTTCATAATTTATGTCCAAATAACACCAAATAGTTAGCGTTCAGTAGGCTCCCACAAAACGAGTTGGTAGGTGTAAAGTCACGCCGAAAAGCTAAAAAAAACCTAGTAAATAATCTATTTACGTTTGTTCAAACATGTCAAACGTTGTTTAGCATTAGTCTTTTGGTCCATTTTTAACGTGAAACATCAGTAATATTTTCACACAACCTATCAAGTGTCTAGAATAAACGATTATGACAAAGACACTCTTCTCAGATTTATGCGCAGGCGCAAAAAATGAAGTGATGACGTGTCAACTTCCTTGCATTCTAATTTGCTCCCTGTTCATCACAGATGCTTCAAACAACTTTATAAAGATCGTTGACATCTAGTGGAAGCCGTAGGAGTTGCGAACTGAATCCTTTCTCACTATGGTATCTATAAAACAATGACACTAAATAGTACAGTCACAAAATTCACATTTTTTTTAAATCTATTTTTCACAGGTTTTTGCCTGCAATATGAGTTTTGTTATACTTACAGACACCATTCAAACTGTTTTAGAAAATTCAGAGTGTTTTCTATCCAAACCTGAACAATAATATGCATATTCTAGCTTCTGAGTTGGTGTAGGAGGCAGTTAAAAATGGGCACATATTTTTTTCCAAAATTCTCAATACTGCCCCCTAGCCCAAACAGGTTTTAACATAAACCGAGGCGTTGACTGATGACATCAACCAACAGAGACAGAAGAATAAAGGTAATGAACCAACAACACACAGTACTGCAGTAGACTGACAGATGGACTCAATACACAGTACTGCAGTAGACTGACAGATGGACTCAACACACAGTACTGCAGTAGACTGCCAGATGGACTCAACACACAGTACTGCAGTAGACTGACAGATGGACTCAATACACAGTACTGCAGTAGACTGACAGATGGACTCAACACACAGTACTGCAGTAGACTGACAGATGGACTCAATACACAGTACTGCAGTAGACTGACAGATGGACTCAATACACAGTACTGCAGTAGACTGACACATGGACTCAACACACAGTACTGCAGTAGACTGACAGATGGACTCAATACACAGTACTGCAGTAGACTGACAGATGGACTCAACACACAGTACTGCAGTAGACTGACAGATGGACTCAACACAGTACTGCAGTAGACTGACAGATGGACTCAATACACAGTACTGCAGTAGACTGACAGATGGACTCAATACACAGTACTGCAGTAGACTGACAGATGGACTCAATACACAGTACTGCAGTAGACTGACAGATGGACTCAACACACAGTACTGCAGTAGACTGACATATGGACTCAACACACAGTACTGCAGTAGACTGACAGATGAACTCAATACACAGTACTGCAGTAGACTGACAGATGGACTCAATACACAGTACTGCAGTAGACTGACAGATGGACTCAATACACAGTACTGCAGTAGACTGACAGATGGACTCAATACACAGTACTGCAGTAGACTGACAGATGGACTCAATACACAGTACTGCATTAAACTGACAGATTTCAGTTGGAGAGGAGAAAATAGCTTTTCAGAATATGCTAATAACCCGCCACTGGAGAGGTATGGGTTTCAACCATCCTGAGAAGATCTAACGGTCAGTCCTGTAACCAGAGACAACACGAACACCTTCAACCATCCTGAGAAGATCTAACGGTCAGTCCTGTAACCAGAGACGTCACAAACACCTTCAACCATCCTGAGAAGATCTAACGGTCAGTCCTGCAACCAGAGACAACACGGGAACACCTTCACTGGACGATAACACCGTTATTATTGTTCCCAGAACACAACAGTACCAGCTTCCTTAATGCAACCTATTTCCCTATCTAGAACACTTCTTTTGACCAGGGCCCATACGGTCCCATTTGGGTCATAACCAAACTGTCAGAGTCATCTGCAGGTGGGGAACAAAGACTTCTTTATGTGTCCTCAACAATAAGACAGTAGAGGTCCTGCTAGAACGAACAGTTGTATCAGTTGACTCATAGACCTGACAGGCATGTAGTCTTTGTCCATCTCTAACGGCTTTCCATTATTTGATAGATAAAGGAACGTCTTGGATTCCTCTGGTTAGTCTCTGTCAAAGAAGAGGCCATTTCAGTCCAACAGCCAAACAGCAAGTCAATTCTAACGTAAACTCAACATCAAATCAACGGTTATTTGTCAGGTGCACAGGATACAACAGGTGTAAAACAGTCCAGTGAAATGGTTACTTTACAGCTCTTTCACGAATACGCCTGTGTCTGTCTGTCTGTCTGTCTGTCTGTCTGTCTGTCTGTCTGTCTGTCTGTCTGTCTGTCTGTCTGTCTGTCTGTCTGTCTGTCTGTCTGTCTGTCTGTCTGTCTGTCTGTCTGTCTGTCTCTCTTTGACCAGATAGGATAACGTGTGAGGAGACCACAAATAGTTGAAGAAATCATTCAGGTAAAAGCTTCCGGGTTTCTGAACCGTTTCCCTTGAGTGAGGCTGTTGTCAGTCCTCTTCTTATCTACGCAGAGCTGTCCGTGTGTGTATGTAGTGATGTTTCCCATATGGCCAAACAAACAACATTCCTCCTAGTTATTCATTATCCCTACTGCATGTCCTGCAGATATAGGCCACTGTGTGTGAGAAGCATCTGTGTTGCTTTTAGACTCGTGTAATGTAAAGCTCTGTGTGTGTGTGTGTGTGTGTGTGTGTGTGTGTGTGTGTGTTTGTGTTGAGCTCTACTCTTTAGATTGAGCTGTAATGTAGAGCTGTCTAGATAAATACAATTACCTGTTCTTCCCTGACCATCTAACCTTTACGTAACCCTCTCCCTGTTGCTACGGTTACCCGCCTATACTGTAGGTCTGTGTGTGCTGCACATAAGATGCGGGAACGTGCAGTTTTTAACAGATTAATAAATGATAAATCACCAAATTACCTGAAGGCCAGTTACTACAGACTGATTCAAGGGAGGGTTTGAAGACCAGTTACTACAGACTGATTCAAGGGAGGGTTTGAAGACCAGTTACTACAGACTGATTCAAGGGAGGGTTTGAAGGCCAGTTACTACAGACTGATTCAAGGGAGGGTTTGAAGACCAGTCACTACAGACTGATTCAAGGGAGGGTTTGGAGACCAGTTATTATAGACTGATTCAAGGGAGGGTTTGAAGACCAGTTACTACAGACTGGTTCAAGGGAGGGCTTGAAGACCAGTTACTGTAGACTGATTCAAGGGAGAGTTTGAAGACCAGTTACTACAGACTGATTCAAGGGAGGGTTTGAAGACCAGTTACTACAGACTGGTTCAAGGGAGGGTTTGAAGACCAGTTACTATAGACTGATTCAAGCGAGGGTTTGAAGACCAGTTACTATAGACTGATTCAAGGGAGGGTTTGTAGACCAGTTACTACAGACTGGTTCAAGGGAGGGTTTGAAGACCAGTTACTATAGACTGGTTCAAGGGAGGGTTTGAAGACCAGTTACTGTAGACTGGTTCAAGGGAGGGTTTGAAGACCAGTTACTGTAGACTGGTTCAAGGGAGGGTTTGAAGACCAGTTACTACAGACTGGTTCAAGGGAGGGTTTGAAGACCAGTTACTACAGACTGGTTCAAGGGAGGGTTTGTAGACCAGTTACTACAGACTGGTTCAAGGGAGGGTTTGAAGACCAGTTACTATAGACTGATTCAAGGGAGGGTTTGAAGACCAGTTACTACAGACTGATTCAAGGGAGGGTTTGAAGACCAGTTACTACAGACTGATTCAAGGGAGGGTTTGAAGACCAGTTACTACAGACTGATTCAAGGGAGGGTTTGAAGACCAGTTACTATAGACTGGTTCAAGGGAGGGTTTGAAGACCAGTTACTATAGACTGGTTCAAGGGAGGGTTTGAAGACCAGTTACTATAGACTGATTCAAGGGAGGGTTTGAAGACCAGTTACTACAGACTGATTCAAGGGAGGGTTTGAAGACCCGTTACTACAGACTGATTCAAGGGAGGTTTGGAGACCAGTTATTATAGACTGGTTCAAGGGAGGGTTTGGGAGTTATTGGGCTTTGATTGGTGGAGAAGTTAATTTGGACAAACTGTCCACTACAGCATTGAGTGATTCATGAAACCCTAAGAGAGATTTGCTTTGGCTTTCTGCTCCTCTCTTCCGTCCTAGCTCCTCCAAGAAGCCCTCTGATGAGTCTCTGTAAGGGGTGAGGCATCTCAGGCACGGCTGAGCAGTTCATAGAGGATACATTAGGGCTGAATGATGTTGATTGATGTGCTAAAGAAGCAGCAGACTGAGAGGCTGCGAGGCTGAGAGGGTGAAGGATTATTAGATTGTCCCTCCATCTCTGCAGTCTGAGGGGAGAAGGCTTGAAGGGACGCCAGGAATTAGAGAGGAGATCTTGAATGTGGAGAGTGGGTTGGGCTGCTGCCAGGGATGGGCTATGTTGTTTTGAAGGCATTGTTTTGGTGGCAATGAGCCAAGGGACTCCAGTTCAAACCACGGGGTGGGTGGTGTCCTCCAGTTCAAACCACAGGGTGGGTGGTGTCCTCCAGTTCAAACCACAGGGTGGGTGGTGTCCTCCAGTTCAAACCACAGGGTGGGTGGTGTCCTCCAGTTCAAACCACAGGATTTGAAGGGAATATGGAGCCGTTTTGGGACGCAGCCCTGGAGAAGTAGTGGACCGTAAAGGGAATATGGAGCCGTTTTGGGACGCAGACCTGGAGAAGTGAGGTTTATTAGAGTTTAATTGGGGACAAGGCTGTTACCCACAACCATAGGAGATAACAACACAGCTCCCTCCATCCAAGACCACCTGTCTGCCTAGCAGAGTTTAAAACCATAGAAACAACCTATTAAAAGTGTTTAGGAGTTTCATACCCGCGGTCTCTTCCACTATCAGCAACTCAATGAACTGGGATTCATCTTTCCTCCGATGTGCCCTGGTCAAGCTCTACGCCAATGATGGGCCCTGGTCAAGCTCTACGGAGCAGCTAAGCGCTATGCCGATGATGTGCCCCGGTCAAGCTCTACGGAGCAGCTAAGCGCTATGCCGATGATGTGCCCCGGTCAAGCTCTACGGAGCAGCTAAGCGCTATGCCGATGATGGGCCCCGGTCAAGCTCTACGGAGCAGCTAAGCGCTATGCCGATGATGTGCCCCGGTCAAGCTCTACGGAGTGGCTAAGCGCTATGCCAATGATGGGCTCTGGTCAAAATTAGTGCACTATATAGGGAATAGGGCCCTGGTCAAAAGTGGTGCACTCAATAGGGAATAGGGCTCTGGTCAAAAGTGGTGCACTATATAGGGAATAGGGCTCTGGTCAAAAGTAGTGCACTATATAGGGAATAGGATGCCATTTGGATCAGAAGCCCAGTGGGACTGTTCCGTAGGGACCGACCCCGGTCCTCCAGACCTCAAACCCCGACCTCTCCGTAGGGACCGACCCCGGTCCTCCAGACCTCAAACCCCGACCTCTCCGTAGGGACCGACCCCGGTCCTCCAGATCTCAAACCCCGACCTCTCCGTAGGGCCCGACCCCGGAGCTCCAGACCTCAAACCCCGACCTCTCTGTAGGGGCCCATCTGTTCAAGTAGTCGTGCACTAGGACTGACCCCAGTCCTCCAGACCTCACCCGACCCAGCTGGCAGTGGAAACGTCTATTCCTGAAACAGAAAGGAACGGGAACCAACTTTATATTTAGAGGGATCACTGTCATGAGACCTTTCTACTGACAGACGTGTGAAAATGTTTGAAATGGGGGTTCAAAGTTTCACAAGGCTGCTCACAATAGAAATAACCCAACTAGATGAGATGAGGCGGACATTTTGTTTCAGTCGACATGGGAGACCATCTTGCATTGGAAGCAAACAGTGATTTTTGTATTTTTATGTCGTCATAGACCTAGATTCAATCAGATCAAGCGTTAACCGGCAACAGCACTCGCATAGCTGATATTTTGGTGACGTCAGAAGTGGAACGTGAGAGCTGTCATGTCGGTGAGCAGCTGCTCTTGTTATAATTTTTCACGAAGCCTCACCGTCCCACTTCAGTTACAAGTTTAGAGCAAGAAAGCGTAGACTATATAAAAAAGAATGATGCTCAGAATGTACATCCTTAAACAGAATAATGAGGATTTCTAATCAGTCTAATCCAGGTGTAGATTCAATCTCACATTCCCCTGTTCAAACTTGTAATCAAGGCTACATGGGAATTGTATACGCTGAAGCCTATTGGACCGCTGGCTTTCATACTTTTCAAATTATCAGCACGGCTCAAGCTGTTTCTCCAATTGTCACTAAATTCAAATAATAATCATGACAAAATGCCTCCTCGTCCTCCACCTCCTCCTCCACCACCTCCTCCACCTCCTCCTCGTCCTCCTCCTCGTCCTCCACCTCCTCCTCGTCTTCCTCCTCCACCTCCTCCTCATCCTCGTCCTCGTCCTCCTCCACCTCCTCCTCGTCCTCCACCTCCTCCTCGTCCTCCTCCTCGTCCTCCTCCTCTTCCTCGTCCTCTTCTTCCTCTTCCTCCTTCCTCTTCTTCCTCTTCCTCCTTCCTCTTCTTCCTCTTCCTCCTTCTTCTTCCTCTTCCTCCTTCCTCTTCTTCCTCTTCCTCTTCCCTCCTCCTCCACCTCCTCCTCGTCCTCCACCTCCTCCTCGTCCTCCACCTCCTCCTCGTCCCCCTCCTCTTCCTCGTCCTCTTCTTCCTCTTCCTCCTTCCTCTTCCTCTTCCTCCTTCCTCTTCTTCCTCTTCCTCTTCCTCCTTCCTCTTCCTCCTCCTTCCTCTTCCTCCTCCTCCTCCTCCTTCTCCTCCTAGAGACCAGTACAGTACTGAGGCCAAGGCCATCTGTTTACACTGCCATACGGAACGCTCTCTCTAACACATCTGGGTTTTATCCCAAATTGCACCCCAGTTAGTGCACTACTTTGGGCCCTATGGACCCTGGTCAAAAGTAACTCACTATTTAGGAAATAGGGTGGCATTTGGGACGCACATCTGGTCTGTACAGGCAGGGCAGGCAGGAAGGAATGCGACCAGGCCCCAGAGCGGAGCCAGAAATAGCCCAGCCACTAAGAGGTGTCTATTGAGCCCTGGTGACCTCTTCAAATCCACTCTGTACTTATACTGCTACAAGGACCTTCAGCTGGCTCTCTGGTCAACAGGCAGCCGGACCATCTGGGGAGGGAGGGAGGGGTGGGGAAGGGTGGTGGTGAGGGAGGGGAGGGAGGGAGGGAGGGAGGGAGAGGAGGCAGATTGGGGAGGCAGTGGTGCTGGGTTCAGGAGGGAGAGGTGGTGGTGAGGGTTTGGGAGAAGTGTTGGGTATGCGGAGTGGTGATTGCTGGGTCGGGAGGTGGTGGTGGAGGGGGAAAGTGGTAATTGCTAGCTGGCTGTCTGTCTGGGGTGGCCTATAGGTAGCCTGGCTGGCTGACTGGCTGACTGGGGAGGCCTATAGGGGGCCTGCCTTTCATGCTGGCTGACTGGCTGTCTAGCTGGCTGGCTGGCAGTCTAGCTAGCTGGCTGGCTGGTTAGCTGACTGGCTGTCTAGCTGGCTCCTGGCTGGCTGGTTAGCTGACTGGCTGGCTAGGGGGGGGGGGGGGGGGGGTTATAAGGGGCCTGGGGGGGCTTGTATCTGTAGCCTCCCCAACCCCCATGGCTGAAGGTTGGCTGACCATATTAAACCCTAATTAAGAGTGCAGACTCTCAGCCAAGCATCGCTCCAAATTTGGCCTCTATGCAGTGAGTTGAATGATCCTTCCGTCCTCTACATTGACTGAGCTAGTTTACCTTACACAAGGGGGTCTGACTGAGCTAGTTTACCTTACACAAGGGGTCTGACTGAGCTAGTTTACCTTACACAAGGGGTCTGACTGAGCTAGTTTACCTTACACAAGGGGTCTGACTGAGCTAGTTTACCTTACACAAGGGGTCTGACTGAGCTAGTCTACCTTACACAAGGTGGTCTGACTGAGCTAGTCTACCTTACACAAGGGGTCTGACTGAGCTAGTTTACCTTACACAAGGGGTCTGACTGAGCTAGTTTACCTTACACAAGGTGGTCTGACTGAGCTAGTTTACCTTACACAAGGGGGTCTGACTGAGCTAGTTTACCTTACACAAGGGGTCTGACTGAGCTAGTTTACCTTACACAAGGGGGTCTGACTGAGCTAGTCTACCTTACACAAGGGGGTCTGACTGAGCTAGTTTACCTTACACAAGGTGGTCTGACCGAGCTAGTTTACCATACACAAGGGGGTCTGACTGAGCTAGTTTACCATACACAAGGTGGTCTGACTGAACTAGTTTACCTTACACAAGGTGGTCTGACTGAGCTAGTTTACCTTACACAAGGGGGTCTGACTGAGCTAGTTTACCTTCCACAAGGGGGTCTGACTGAACTAGTCTACCTTACACAAGGTGGTCTGACTGAGTGACGTCCTCTGCCTAAATCAGACTCTCCTCCTCGATTTAGACCCTCTCCCTCTATGTGGTTTAGTTTGGGCTAGATGAGATCAGGCCGTCTCTGACTAGCTTGGTACTGATGAGGATGGAATGCTACTATCTATTACATGAAAAGATCAACACTGTCATAGATACCGTCTGAGTCTGCAGATTACCAACCTAATATTGAGTTGCAACCCCCCTTTCGCACTTAGAACAGCATCAATTTGTCGGGGCATGGACTCTACAAGGTGTCGAAAGCATTCCACAGGGATGCTGACCCATGTTGACTCCAATGCTTCCCACAGTTGTGTCAAGATGGCTGAATGTCCTTTGGGTGGTGGACCATTCTTGATACACACAGGAAACTGTTGAGTGTGTAAAAACCCAGCAGCGTTGCAGTTCTTGGCAGCTACTACCCTGTTCAAAGGCACTTAAATCTTTTGTCTTACCCATTCACCCTCTGAATGGGACATATACACAATCCATGTCTCAGTTGTCTCAAGGCTTAAAGATCTTTCTTTAACCTGTCTTCTCCCTTTCATCTACACCGATTGAAGTGGATTTAACAAGTGACATCAATAAGGGATCATAGCTTTCACCTGGATTCACCTGGTCAGTCTTTCATGGAAAGAGCAGGTGTTCTTAATGTTTTGTCCAGTCAGGGTACCCCATGATGTTTCCTTTTCCATGGTTGTGTCTGAAAGGACTCCCTAGTCCTTGTCCAGGCTGCTTTCAACCAGGGCCCGTAGAGACATGACCATGATAGTGTGCTGCTCTAATGTTCCCCCCCCTCAATTATTCTTTGTAATTTCATTCCATTATGCGTATTAGGTGGCGTAGTCGGCTCCTGAACGTTAACACCTTTTGGCTGCAGCCTGACGTAACGTGGACCACATCTATGAGCTTCACTGATACTGCTGTAACCTTCTCTGTGTGAACCATGGCCCCATGACATCACATGAAGCTGCCGCCGCCGAGGCCATGATCTCATAGGTGGTGGTGTCTGAGGGCAGCATATGGCAGCATGGCAGCATATGGCAGCATGGCAACATGCAGGGAGCTTTAGAGAGAGGTATCTGAGGGCAGCATATGGCAGCATGGCAGCATGGCAACATGCAGGGAGCTTTAGAGAGAGGTATCTGAGGGCAGCATATGGCAGCATGGCAGCATTTGGCAACATGGCAACTTGCAGGGAGCTTTAGAGAGAGGTATCTGAGGGCAGCATATGGCAACATGGCAGCATTTGGCAACATGCAGGGAGCTTTAGAGAGAGGTATCTGAGGGCAGCATATGGCAGCATATGGCAACATGCAGGGAGCTTTAGAGAGAGGTATCTGAGGGCAGCATATGGCAGCATTTGGCAACATGGCAACTTGCAGGGAGCTTTAGAGAGAGGTATCTGAGGGCAGCATTTGGCAGCATGGCAGCATTTGGCAACATGGCAACTTGCAGGGAGCTTTAGAGAGAGGTGTCTGAGGGCAGCATATGGCAGCATGCAGGGAGTTTTAGGGAGAATATCTGAGGGCAAAATATGGCAGCATGGCAACATGGCAACATGGCAGCATGGAAACATTCAGGGAGAGAGGTGTCTGAGGGCAGCACGGCAGCATGCAGGGAGTTTTAGGGACAGGTGTCTGAGGGCAGCATTTGGCAGCATGGCAGCATGTCAACATGCAGGGGGCTTTAGGGAGAGGTGTCTGAGGGCAGCATATGGCAGCATGGCAGTATGGCAACATGGCTGCTTGGCAACATGCAGGGAGCTTTAGAGAGAGGTATCTGAGGGCAGCATATGGCAACATGGCAGCATTCAGGGAGCTTTAGAGAGAGGTATCTGAGGGCAGCATATGGCAGCCTGGCAACATGCAGGGAGTTTTAGGGGTGAGTAATCTTCTATCTGTTTATGTACTACTATGTGCTAGAACCATACTGCACTGGACCGTAGCAAAGCGGGTAAGAAGTGAGGTGGGTACACGACATAGGTTGCATTCCTAAAGTAGTGCACTAAATAGGGACTAGGGTGACATTTGGATTCTGGAGCATCTCTCAGCTTAGAGTACTAGGAAACCTGGTAGAGTGGATCAGCTGACATTAGACAAGGCACTGTTGCACCTGTGGTTTGTCTGTACCCAACGCACACAGGAACTGGCCAAGGGGCTGTCTGCTATTATGTGTGTGTGTGTGTGTGTGTGTGTGTGTGTGTGTGTGTGTGTGTGTGTGTGTGTGTGTGTGTGTGTGTGTGTGAGAGAGAGACTCTTTAGTATGCCAGCCGGGTTGTAACTTAGGCCAGAGGAGGATTATGACGATGCCTTGCCAACCCCCCCCCCCCCCCCCCCCCCCCCGTTTAATTAGCTGGGCTTGTACAAGGGTTGTATCAGAAATGTTGCAAGGTTGTACCAGGGTTTGTCTCGTCTTGGCATTGTTTCATCAAAAGCTCTCTGTCACACCAGTCAGCTTGTCAGTGAGTCTCTAGATCAGTGGTTGTGCGTACGTCCATGTCACCTCATGTCCCTACAGGATACATCAGCTTAATCCCCAGTCATTGTATCTGACAAGGCAAGGCTCCATGTTAGACTCCAACCACACCACCACCAGGCCTCGGTCTGGGACCCGTACAGGCCGCTGAGACGTGGGTTCAAATACTATTTGAAATATTTTGTCTGCCTGGAGTGTTAGATGGGTGGGGGTTGCAGTTTTGCAAGGCAAGCTCAATCAATCACAGACTTGAAATGATTTAGAATAGGATTTGAACCCAGGTCTGGGACACCTACGGAGGCCAGTGGGGGTCATTGGGCGGTGGATCTCTGCCCCTGCTAGCCCAGGTGTTATTCTGGTTATGTATGAAGCCAGGTTAAATATACCCTGGACCTGCTATCCTGGGACAGGAGATGTTTAGAGAGTAATCCCTGTGTTGTAACACGATGCCTCGTCAAGGATTCACAGCAAAGGTCTTAGTGAGCAGGGCAGAGCAGGGTGGAGAGAGCAAGATCGCAGGACAGCCATGCAGCTGGTCAGCCAGCCAGTCAGCCAGCCGGTCATCCAGTCAGCTAGTCAGCCAGCCAGCCGGCTAGTCAGTCAGCTGGTCAGCCAGCCAGCCAGTTATCCAGTCAGTTATCCAGTCAGTCAACCAGCCAGCCACAATGTAGGGCGAGGTGGTATGAGACACTGCCTTCCATGGTGATGTTATTACCCTCCCTGCTGCTAGCTGCTGAGCTGTCCAACATCGCTGTGGCTAAGTCCTAAACGGCACCCTGTTCCCTGTCTAGTGAACTAGGTTTGACCAGGCTCTGGTCAAACGTAGTGCACCGTGAAGGGGCTAGGGTGCGGTTTAGGACGTAGCCCGTGTACAGCCACAGCCTCTTTAAATAGGCATTGTAATGCAAGATAGCGAAATGACAAACAGTTTAGATGAATAAATGCAACAAGGAATGGGAATCAACACGGTGGCCTAGAAGGATCAGATTTCATGTTCCTCCAAGTAGTGGACAATGCTGAAAAGACATGTCAAGAGTTGTATTGAAATAACCTGACGATGACAGAGATACTATGTAAGACCGTATGTGATATGTGCTGAGTGAACACAACTCCTAAAAGAGCTTGGAAGTGAGAGTAGCAATTAACAAATAGACCAGATGAGGATTTAGACAGTCTTATAATAGGCCAGCTGCATTTATAATGTATCATACCTCCAAGATGGGTCCCTGTCCATAGAATGACATAACCCCTATAGTAGAACTCTGTGAATGATAGGATATCTCTGTCCCTGTCACTGTCAGTCCAACACCAAGTCATTGTACCTGAACACCTGAAGCACTGGGTTGCTATGGGAGTTGAACTAAGGTCTAAACACCTGAAGCTCTAGGTTGCTATGGGAGTTGTTCTGAGGTCTAAACACCTGAAGCTCTAGGTTGCTATGGGAGTTGTTCTGAGGTCTAAACACCTGAAGCTCTAGGTTGCTATGGGAGTTGTTCTGAGGTCTAAACACCTGAAGCTCTAGGTTGCTATGGGAGTTGTTCTGAGGTCTAAACACCTGAAGCTCTAGGTTGCTATGGGAGTTGTTCTGAGGTCTAAACACCTGAAGCTCTAGGTTGCTATGGGAGTTGTTCTGAGGTCTAAACACCTGAAACTCTAGGTTGCTATGTAAGTTGTTCTGAGGTCTAAACACCTGAAACTCTAGGTTGCTATGGAAGTTGTACTAAGGTCTAAACACCTGAAGCTCTAGGTTGCTATGGAAGTTGTACTAAGGTCTAAACACCTGAAGCTCTAGGTTGCTATGGGAGTTGTTCTAAGGTCTAAACACCTGAAGCTCTAGGTTGCTATGGGAGTTGTTCTAAGGTCTAAACACCTGAAGCTCTAGGTTGCTATGGGACTTGTTCTGAGGTCCAAACACCTGAAGCTCTAGGTTGCTATGGGCAATGTACTAAAGGTCAATACAGTATGCTATGTGAGTCTCCCAAATGGAACCCTATTCCCTATATAGTGCACGACTTTGATGTCCTGGTCCAAAAGTAGTACACTATATAGGGAATAGGGAGCCATTGTAAGTCCATGTGAAGTCCACAGATGGACCTTTCAGATTCAACAGACCTTTCAATATCGTACCGTCCAGCTAAGCTAAAGGGTCAGGGGTTATGTCTGGGTTCTGTAGAGTAGACACCTTGCAGTACTCTGAGACCTGGGTTCTGTAGAGTAGACACCTTGCAGTACTCTGAGACCTGGGTTCTGTAGAGTAGACACCTTGCAGTACTCTGAGACCTGGGTTCTGTAGAGTTGGCACCTTGCAGTACTCTGAGACCTGGGTTCTGTAGAGTTGACACCTTGCAGTACTCTGAGACCTGGGTTCTGTAGAGTTGACACCTTGCAGTACTCTGAGACCTGGGTTCTGTAGAGTTGGCACCTTGCAGTACTCTGAGACCTGTTGCTTTACACTCACAATCCCCTTGACTGGGGCTGGAGTATGTTCTCACCATGGTTGTACAGCAGGCTGTTTATAATATAGTATATAAGTCTACATTCTCCCCCATTCACCTGGTAATACTAGAAGTGGGAGATATACCTCTTTAAGGTATCTGTGACATACAGCTGTGCGTGTGGCATGCTTCCATGTTCCTGCACATGTCACTTTACACATCACATACCATTTGACCAGCTGACAAAGAGCCCAAGGTCAGAACTGTAACACAGAGAGAGAGAGAGAGACCGTGGGATATGCGTCAACAGCAACCTTGGGAAAATCCTCTGCATTATCATTAACAGCAGACTCGTACATTTCCTCAGTGAAAACAATGTACTGAGCATATGTCAAATTGGCTTTTTACCAAATGATCGTACGACAGACCACGTATTCACCCTGCACACTCTAATTGACAAACAAACCAAAACAAAGGCAGTCTTCTCATGCTTTGGTGATTTAAAAAAAGCCTTAGACTCAATTTGGCATGAGGGTCTGCTATACAAATTGATGGAAAGTGGTGTTGGGGGTAAAACATACGACATTATAAAATGGATGTACACAAACAGCAAGTGTGCCGTTAAAATTGGCAAATAACACACATTTCTTCCCACAGGGCCGTGGGGTGAGACAGGGATGCAGCTTAAACCCCACCCTCTACAACATATATATAAATGAACTGGCGGGGGCATTAGAACAGTCTGCAGCACCCGGCCTCACCCTCCTAGAATCTGAAGTCAAATGTCTACTGTTTGATGATGATCTGGTGCTTCTGTCACCAACTAAGGAGGACCTACAGCAGCACCTAGATCTTCTGCACAGATTCTGCCAGACCTGGGCCCTGACAGTAACTCTCAGTAAGACCAAAATAATGGTGTTCCAAAAAAGGTCCAGTCGCCAGGACGACAAATATAAATTCCATCTAGACACCGTTGCTATAGAGCACACAAAAAACTATACATACCTCGGCCTAAACATCAGCGTCACAGGTAACTTCCACAAAGCTGTGAACGATCTGAGAGACAAGGCAAGAAGGGCCTTCTATGCCATCAAAATGAACATCAAATTCGACATACCAATTAGGATCTGGCTAAAAATACTTGAATCAGTTATAGAACCCATTGCCCTTTATTGTTGTAAGGTCTGGGGTCCGCTCACCAGCCAAGAATTCAGAAGATGGGACAAATACCAAATTGAGACTCTGCATGCAGAATTCTGCAAAAATATCCTCCGTGTACAACGTAAAACACCAAATAATGCATACAGAGCAGAATTAGGCCGATACACACTAATTATCAAAATCCAGAAAAGAGCCGTTAAATTCTACAACCACCTAAAAGGAAGAGATTCCCAAACCTTCCCTAACAGCCATCACCTACAGAGAGATGAACCTGGAGAAGAACCCCCTAAGCAAGCTGGTCAGGACAGCAACACAATTAGACCCAACCAAATCATGAGAAAACAAAAAGATAATTACTTGACACATTGGAAAGAATTATCAAAAAAACAGAGCAAACTAGAATGCTATTTGTCCCTAAACAGAGAGTACACAGTGGCAGAATACCTGACCACTGTGACTGACCCAAACTTAAGGAAAGCTTTGACTATGTACAGACTCAGTGAGCATAGCCTTGCTATTGAGAAAGGCTGCCGTAGGCAGACCTGGCTCTCAAGAGAAGACAGGCTATGTGCACACTGCCCACAAAATGAGGTGGAAACTGAGCTGCACTTCCTAACCTCCTGCCAAATGTATGACCATGTTAGAGACACATATTTCCCTCAGATTACACGGATCCACAAAGAATTAGAAAACAAACCCAATTTTGATAAACTCCCATATCTACTGGGTGAAATACCGCAGTGTGCCATCACAGCAGCAAGATTTGTGACCTGTTGCCACAAGAAAAGGTCAACCAGTGAAGAACAAACACCATTGTAAATACAACCCATATTTATGTTTAATTATTTTCCCTTTTGAACTTTAACAATTTGCACATCATAACAACACTGTATATAGACATAATATGACATTTGCAATGTCTTTATTCTTTTGGAACTTCTATGAGTGTAATGTTTACTGTTCATTTTTGTTGTATATTACACTTTTGTATATTTTCTACTTCACTTGCTTTGGCAACGTTAACATATGTTTCCCTTGCCAATAAAGCCCCTTGAATATATATATATAGAGAGAGAGACAGAGAGAGAGAGAGAGAGAGAGAGAGAGAGAGAGAGAGGCCTGTGGCTGTAACCCCTAAATATAGCCCCATCATCTGTTATATGGCAGGGACCAGTGTATGGGAACCTCTGGTCCATATCAACTGGTACATGTGAGGTTTTAAATGATGTGGACAACAGCTCAACACCATCTATAGAAACGGAAGGCAGTTGGGGATAGAGGAAATTCAACCACAGATTCTTTCAGAGCGCTGGCCTGGGTCTCAGATTGAATTAGAGCTGTCCAACTTCGCTGGGTAGATTTAGAATAACTAGTTTAGTGCCAGAGAGAGAGAAGAGAGGGAGGAGAGAGGGAGGAGAGAAGAAGAAAGGGACAAGAGAAGAAGAGAGGGAGGAGAGAAGAGAAGAAGAGAGGGAGGAGAGAAGAGAAGAAGAGAGGGAGGAGAGAAGAGAGGGAGGAGAGAAGAGAGAGAGGAGAAGAGAGGGAGGAGAGAAGAGAGAGAGAGGAGAAGAGAGGGAGGAGAGGAGAGAAGAGAGGGAGGAGAAGAGAGGGAGGAGAGGAGAGAAGAGAGGGAGGAGAAGAGAGGGAGGAGAGGAGAGAAGAGAGGGAGGAGAAGAGAGGGAGGAGAGGAGAGAAGAGAGGGAGGAGAAGAGAGGGAGGAGAGAAGAGAGAGGAGAGAAGAGAGAGAGAGGAGAAGAGAGGGAGGAGAGAAGAAGAGAGAGGAGAGAAGAAGAGAGAGAGGAGAGAAGAGAGAGAGAGGAGAGAAGAGGGAGGAGAGAAGAAGAGAGGGAGTAAAAAAAGAGGATCAGGGCTGACTGCTTTAGAAAGAGGAGAGGGATCAGATCAGGGCTGACTGCTTTAGAAAGAGGAGAGGGATCAGATCAGGGCTGACTGCTTTAGAAAGAGGAGAGGGATCAGATCAGGGCTGACTGCTTTAGAAAGAGGAGAGGGATCAGATCAGGGCTGACTGCTTTAGAAAGAGGAGAGGGATCAGATCAGGGCTGACTGCTTTAGCAGTGACAGCGTCAGAAAGCCTGTGCTTGTCAGAAAGGATCAGTGTCTCTCCTCTCCTCTCCACAGACACAGCTCTGTCCCAGGCAACCAGGTTCTATTTCCCCTACACTGGAGCTGTCTACATTCACAGATGCTTTTTATCAGAGACAGAGTTGAACACTTAGGCTGTATAATATTACAAACATGTCTGATGCTTTGTGTGAGAGATGTCTGTCCTAGCTCTAAGATTGTCCCATGTCTCTGACCCAGTCTTCATGCTGTGGTCTGGTCCCATCTCTCTGACCCTGTCTTCATGCTGTGTTCTGGTCCCATCTCTCTGACCCTGTCTTCATGCTGTGGTCTGGTCCCATCTCTCTGACCCTGTCTTCATGCTGTGGTCTGGTCCCATCTCTCTGACCCTGTCTTCATGCTGTGTTCTGGTACCATCTCTCTGACCCTGTCTTCATGCTGTGTTCTGGTACCATCTCTCTGACCCTGTCTTCATGTTGTGGTCTGGTCCCATCTCTCTGACCCTGTCTTCATGCTGTGGTCTGGTCCCATCTCTCTGACCCTGTCTTCATGCTGTGTTCTGGTACCATCTCTCTGACCCTGTCTTCATGTTGTGGTCTGGTCCCATCTCTCTGACCCTGTCTTCATGCTGTGGTCTGGTCCCAACTCTCTGACCCTGTCTTCATGTTGTGGTCTGGTCCCATCTCTCTGACCCTGTCTTCATGTTGTGGTCTGGTCCCATCTCTCTGACCCTGTCTTCATGTTGTGGTCTGGTCCCATCTCTCTGACCCTGTCTTCATGCTGTGGTCTGGTCCCATCTCTCTGACCCTGTCTTCATGCTGTGGTCTGGTCCCATCTCTCTGACCCCGTCTTCATGCTGTGGTCTGGTCCCATCTCTCTGACCCTGTCTTCATGCTGTGGTCTGGTCCCATCTCTCTGACCCTGTCTTCATGTTGTGGTCTGGTCCCATCTCTCTGACCCTGTCTTCATGCTGTGGTCTGGTCCATCTCTCTGACCCTGTCTTCATGCTGTGGTCTGGTCCCATCTCTCTGACCCTGTCTTCATTTTGTGGTCTGGTCCCATCTCTCTGACCCTGTCTTCATGTTGTGGTCTGGTCCCATCTCAACCAGACCACCATGCTTTCTGCTCTATAGCCCTGATGCATTTCACCTCTATACGCCATGTGTTGTGTGAAATATAGGCTCTGAACTTTATGAGTATGTAAGCCCTGCTATCTTATCAAGTCCCCGCCAACACACCAACCCCCCTGGTTTCCTGTTTCTGACTCTCTGATTTTGGCTCAACATCAGACGCAGGGGAAGAGGGGGGCTTTGGCCGTGTTGTGAGGACAAGCCAGGCGGCTATACAGGGAAACGTCATACTGCATCAAACTCTCCTAACAGACATCCCTCTATAGGCTGTTCTCTAGAATGGCCACGTACAGGGGGGTGTCTCAGATCCCTAACACTACTGTATAGAGAAACGGCTGCCATTTTGGACCCCTGGTGGATGCTCAGGTTGGACAACTGCTGTACAATGCATTTGTTTTGATGGATGTTACAGAGGTGAATGTCTTCAGTCCTCAACATGTCTCTCTGTCCAGCTGCTAGTCATTACCATCTAACTTAAGACTTAGAGTTATTACCTTTTAGTTTCCTTTAAATCACCTTCTCTCTCTCTCCACCACACACTGACTGTCTGACTGTCTAATGGCCTCCAGTCTGTAGACCCAGTAACAGTTTACTATCAATAACCTTCTCTCTTTCTCTCCACCACACACTGACTGTCTGACTGTCTAATGGCCTCCAGTCTGTAGACCCAGTAACAGTTTGCTATCAATAACCTTCTCTCTCTCTCCACCACACACTGACTGTCTGACTGTCTGATGGCCTCCAGTCTGTAGACCCAGTAACAGATTATTTCTGCATTAGGTATTTTAGTAGGATCCCCATTAGCTGTGAAAGCAGCAGCTCCTCTTCCTGGGGTCCACATGAAACATAATACAGAAACATTAATAAACAGGAACAGCTCAAGGACAGAACTACATACAGTACATTTAAAATGTCACACATAGTTTACATATCAATACACACAAAATATCTAGGTCAGATAGGGGAGAGGTGTTATGAGGTGTTGCTTTACCTGTTTTTTGAAACCAGGTTTGCTGTTTATTTGAGCAATCTGAGATGGAAGGAAGTTCCATGCAATAATACCTCTATAATACTGTACACTTTCTTACATTTGTTCTGGATTTGTGGACTGTGAAAAGACCCCTGGTGGCATGTCTGGTGGGGTAAGTGTGTGTGTCAGAGCTGTGTGTAAGTTCACTATGCAAACAATTTGGAATTTTCAACACATTAATGTTTCTTATAAAAATAAGAAGTGATGCAGTCAGTCTCTCCTCAAGTCTTAGCCAAGAGAGACTGGCAATGCATAGCATTTATATCAGCCCTCTGATTAATCAATCAATCAAATTTATTTAGAAAGCCCTTTTTACATCAGCTGAAGTCATAAAGTGCTGTACAGAAACCCAGCCTAAAACCCCAAACAGCAAGCAATGCAGGTGTAGAAGCACGGTGGCTAGGAAAAACTCCCTAGAAAGGCTAAAACCTAGGAAGAAACCTAGAGAGGAACCAGGCTATGAGGGGTGGCCAGTCCTCTTCTGGCTGTGCCGGGTGGAGATTATAACAGAACATGGCCAAGATGTTTAAATGTTCATAGATGACCAGCAGGGTTAAATAATAATAATCACAGTGGTTGTCGAGGGTGCAACAGGTCAGCACCTCAGGAGTAAATGTCAGTTGGCTTTTCATAGCCGATCATTCAGAGTATCTCTACCGCTCCTGATTACAATGAAGAGCAAGACGTGCCGCTCTGTTCTGGAGCAGCTGCAGCTTAACTAGGTCTTTCCTTGCAACACTTGACCACATGACTGGACAATAATCAAGGTAAGACAAAACTAGAGCCTGCAGGACTTGCTTTTTTTGTTTTTTTGCATATCGAACTGAAAAGCATTCCATCCCTGACAGCTGTCTGCCCTGAAAAACCTGTTCTGTCCTGGAGAGGAAAGAAGGATCCGTACAGGGATCCAGGACAGATGCCATGGGCTCACGAGCCAAGCCCGACGTACAGACAGCCTCGTGGGGGAGGACGGGAGGGGTGGAGGAGCTGGAACATAGTTGAGAGTCTGTGGGAAAGAACGCGGAACTCGACAGAGGCCGCGATGCTGCTATGTGGCTACTATGACAGCCATCTTGTATCGTAGCAGGCAGGGGGCAACATAAGGAGTGCATCCCAAATGGCACCCTATACCCTACGGACCTTGATCAAACATGGAGAACTATGTAGGGAATAGGACGCCATTTGGGACAGATCCAAGGAGTGGCGGACACTGCAGGCCGCTTGGGTTTCATTCCCAGGAGAGCAGGGATCTCTGGGATGCGGACGGTGGGAGCGGCCTGCCTTCAGGAAGCCAAGGTCCTGACTGAGGTGTTTAATACTCTAAGTGACAGGACATTAAATAATGCCAGGAGGACAGACCGGGTCCTGGGGCCGCTGGCTATCACATGTACGCACAGCTGGGTTATATAACGCCGACCCGCCACCACATTGGTGGTAGAAAACAAGTATCCCCTTCCATAGTGTTGTGATGACATCAGTATCAAATACATGTATGACGTGACACATACTATACGCCCTGGATAGAGAGGAGAGAGTTAACCTCAGGAGACAGATGTCATTATATATGACTGGGATAGAGAGGAGAGAGTTAACCTGAGGAGACAGATGTCATTATATATGACTGGGATAGAGAGGAGAGAGTTAACCTGAGGAGACAGATGTCATTATATATGACTGGGATAGAGAGGAGAGAGTTAACCTGAGGAGACAGATGTCATTATATATGACTGGGATAGAGAGGAGAGGAGAGAGTTAACCTGAGGAGACAGATGTCATTATATATGACTGGGATAGAGAGAGAGGAGAGAGTTAACCTGAGGAGACAGATGTCATTATATATGACTGGGATAGAGAGAGAGGAGAGAGTTAACCTGAGGAGACAGATGTCATTATATATGACTGGGAGAGAGAGGAGAGAGTTAACATAGAGGAGACAGATGTCATTATATATGACTGGGATAGAGAGGAGAGAGTTAACCTGAGGAGACAGATGTCATTATATATGACTGGGAGAGAGAGGAGAGAGTTAACCTGAGGAGACAGATGTCATTATATATGACTGGGATAGAGAGGAGAGGAGAGAGTTAACCTGAGGAGACAGATGTCATTATATATGACTGGGATAGAGAGGAGAGAGTTAACCTGAGGAGACTGATGTCATTATATATGACTGGGATAGAGAGAGAGGAGAGAGTTAACCTGAGGAGACAGATGTCATACTCAAAGACATTGTTTGAAAGAAAAAGTATTTAAAAATGATTTCTGATGCATACACACAAAGGCCATGTATAATGTCAGCTAAACATAGAAGAGCCTATATATTTTTATATAACCAAACTAGCTAAACCAGCCTATGGTATGAAAAGACAACATGCATTAAGAATGCAGCTGAGGATCCGTCTACAGTGCAATACGCTATTAGATCGCTCACAGGTTTCATTGATCACAGCAAGAGGATGTTGGATTGATGGTGCGCTTTACTCTCCGCCCGCATCAGAACACCTTTTATCAATATGTGGGAGTCAGCAGAAAAACATGCTCTCCATCGTATAACAGGCCAAGCATGCTTTCCAAATGGCACCCTATATTTCCTTTGTAGTGCACTAATAAGGGACTAGGTCCCAATAGGGCTCTGGTCTAAAGCAGTGCCCCTCATCAAATCAAATTGTATTAGTCACATGCGCCGAATACAGCAGGTGTAGACCCTACAGTGAAATGCTGAATACAGCAGGTGTAGACCCTACAGTGAAATGCTGAATACAGCAGGTGTAGACCCTACAGTGAAATGCTGAATACAGCAGGTGTAGACCTTACAGTGAAATGCTGAATACAGCAGGTGTAGACCCTACAGTAAAATGCTGAATACAGCAGGTGTAGACCCTACAGTGAAATGCTGAATACAGCAGGTGTAGACCCTACAGTGAAATGCTGAATACAGCAGGTGTAGACCTTACAGTGAAATGCTGAATACAGCAGGTGTAGACCCTACAGTGAAATGCTGATTACAGCAGGTGTAGACCCTACAGTGAAATGCTGAATACAGCAGGTGTAGACCCTACAGTGAAATGCTGAATACAGCAGGTGTAGACCCTACAGTGAAATGCTAAATACAGCAGGTGTAGACCCTACAGTGAAATGCTGAATACAGCAGGTGTAGACCCTACAGTGAAATGCTGAATACAGCAGGTGTAGACCCTACAGTGAAATGCTGAATACAGCAGGTGTAGACCCTACAGTGAAATGCTGAATACAGCAGGTGTAGACCTTACAGTGAAATGCTGAATACAGCAGGTGTAGACCCTACAGTGAAATGCTGAATACAGCAGGTGTAGACCCTACAGTGAAATGCTGAATACAGCAGGTGTAGACCCTACAGTGAAATGCTGAATACAGCAGGTGTATACCTTACAGTGAAATGCTGAATACAGCAGGTGTAGACCCTACAGTGAAATGCTGATTACAGCAGGTGTAGACCCTACAGTGAAATGCCGAATACAGCAGGTGTAGACCCTACAGTGAAATGCCGATTACAGCAGGTGTAGACCCTACAGTGAAATGCTGATTACAGCAGGTGTAGATCCTACAGTGAAATGCTGAATACAGCAGGTGTAGACCCTACAGTGAAATGCTGAATACTGCAGGTGTAGACCCTACAGTGAAATGCTAAATACAGCAGGTGTAGACCCTACAGTGAAATGCTGAATACAGCAGGTGTAGACCCTACAGTGAACTGCTGAATACAGCAGGTGTAGACCCTACAGTGAAATGCTGAATACAGCAGGTGTAGACCCTACAGTGAAATGCTGATTACAGCAGGTGTAGACCCTACAGTGAAATGCTGAATACAGCAGGTGTAGACCCTACAGTGAAATGCTGAATACAGCAGGTGTAGACCCTACAGTGAAATGCTGAATACAGCAGGTGTAGACCCTACAGTGAAATGCTGAATACAGCAGGTGTAGACCCTACAGTGAAATGCTTACTTACGAGCCGTTAGCCGCCAACAATGCAGTTAAAAAAAAAACTAAATAGAATGACAATAAGAATTAAAAGTAATAAGTAATTAAAGAGCAGCAGTAAAATAACAATAGCGAGACATTATACAGGGGGGGGGGGGGTACCGGTACAGAGTCAATGTGCGGGGGCACCGGTTAGTCGAGGTAACTGAGGTAATATGTGCATGTAGGTAGAGTTATCTAAGTGACTATGCATAGATGATAACAACAGAGACTGGCAGCGGTGTAAAAGAGAGAGGGGGGGGGCAATGCAAATAGTCTGGGTAGCCATTTGATTAGGTGTTCAGGAGTCATGGCTTGGGGTAGAAGCTGTTTAGAAGCCTCTTGGATCTAGACTTGGTGCTCCGGTACCGCTTGCCGTGCGGTAGCAGTCTATGACTAGGGTGGCTGGATTATTTGACAATTTTCAGGGCCTTCCTCTGACACCACCTGGTATAGAGGTCCTGGATGACAGGAAGCTTGGCACCAGTGATGAACTGGGCCGTACGCAGTACCCTCTGTAGGGCCTTGCGGTAGGAGGCCGAGCAGTTGCCATACCAGGCAGTGATGCAATCCATCAGGATGCTCTCGACGGCGCAGATGTAGAACCTTTCTAGGATCTGAGTACCCATGCCACATTTTTTCAGTCTCCTGAGGGGGAATAGGTTTTGTCGTGCCCTCTTCGCGACTGTCTTGGTGTTCTTGGATCATGTTAGTTTGTTGGTGATGTGGACGCCAAGGAACTTGAATCTCTCAACCTGCTCCACAACCTGCTCCACTGCAGCCCCGTCGATGAGAATGGGGTGTGCTCAGTCCTCTTTTTCCTGTAGTCCACAATCATCTCTTTGTCTTGATCACATTGAGGGAGAGGTTGTTATCCTGGCACCACACGGCCAGGTCTCTGACCTCCTCCCTATAGGCTGTCTCGTCGTTGTCGGTGATCAGGCCTACCACTGTTGTGTCATCGGCAAACTTAATGATGGTGTTGGAGTCGTGCCTGGCCAGGATCCAGTTGCAGAGGGAGGTGTTTAGTCCCAGGGTCCTTTGCTTATTGATGAGCTTTGAGGGCACTATGGTGTTGAACGCTGAGCTGTAGTCAATGAATAGCATTCTCACATAGGTGTTCCTTTTGTCCATGTGGGAAAGGGCAGTGTGGAGTGCAATAGAGAATGCATCATCTGTGGATCTGTTAGGGTGGTATGCAAATTGGAGTGGGTCTAGCGTTTTTGGGATAATGGTGTTGATGTGAGCCTTTCAAAGCACTTCATGGCTACAGATGTGAGTGCTACGGGTCGGTAGTCATTTAGGCAGGTTACCTTAGTGTTCTTGGGCACAGGAACTATGGTGGTCTGCTTGAAAAATGTTTGTATTATAGACTCAGACAGGGAGAGGTTGAAAATGTCAGTGAAGACACTTGCCAGTTGGTCAGCACATGCTCGCAGTACACGTCCTGGTAATCCATCTGGCCCTGCGGCCTTGTGACCTGTTTAAAGGTCTTACTCGCATCGGTCTTACTCACTTCCGGAACAGCTGGTGCTCTCATGCATGTTTCAGTGTTATTTGCCTTGAAGCGAGCATAGAAGTAGTTTAGCTCGTCTGGTAGGTTTGTGTCTCTGGGCAGCTCTCGGCTGTGCTTGCCTTTGTAGTCTGTAATGGTTTGCAAGCCCTGTCACATCCGACGAGAATCACAGCCGTTGTAGTACGATTCGATATTAGTCCTGTATTTACGCTTTGCCTGTTTGATGATTCGTCGGAGGACATAGCTGGATTTCTTATAAGCTTCTGGGTTAGAGTCCCGCTCCTTGAAAGTGGCAGCTCTAGCCTGATGCTCGATGTGGATGTTGCCTGTAATACATGGCTTCTGGTTGGGGTATATATGTACGGTCACTGTGGGGAGTGCATCTGCTTCATCTGACCACTTTTTAATTGATCGAGTCACTGGTGCTTCCTGCTTTCATTTTTGCTTGTAAGCAGGAATCAGGAGGATAGAATTATGGTCAGATTTGCCAAATGTAGGGCGAGGTAAAGCTTTGTATGCATCTCAGTGTGTGGAGTAAAGGTGGTCCAGAGTTTTTTTCCCCCTTGTTGCACATTTAACATGCTGATAGAAATTTGGTAAGACCGATTTAAGTTTCCCTGCTTTAAAGTCCCCGGCCACTAGGAGCGCCACCTCTGGGTGAGCGTTTTCCTGTTTGCTTATGGCGGAATACAGCTCATTGAGTGCAGTCTTAGTGCCAGCATCAGTCTGTGGTGGTATGTAGACAGCTACGAAAAATACAGATGAAAACTCTCTAGGTAGATATTGTGTTTTACAGTTTACCACCAGACATAGGGAATAGGGTGCCATTTGGGACAGATTCCAAGCTCTGTTCTATGTTTCTATTTCCTATTTCTGCTCTACCTTCCACAAGGCCCTGGTCTTGTGTGGTGTGAATAACAGAATGTATTGATGATCGATGACAGCATGTCAATAGTGGAGCAACAACATCCAGCACAGTTATTGATCGATGCCATTTACTCCCTGCATGTGCAGAGTAGTTCAATACTAGAGATGAAACCATAGCTGTAGTATCACAACCTCATGATCAGTTTACTACTGTAGCTGTACTGTAGCATCACAACCTCACGATCAGTTTACTACTGTAGCATCACAACCTCACGATCAGTTTACTACTGTAGCATCACAACCTCACGATCAGTTTACTACTGTAGCATCACAACCTCATGATCAGTTTACTACTGTAGAATCACAACCTCATGATCAGTTTACTACTGTAGCATCACAACCTCATGATCAGTTTACTACTGTAGCATCACAACCTCACGATCAGTTTACTACTGTAGCATCACAACCTCACGATCAGTTTACTACTGTAGCATCACAACCTCATGATCAGTTTACTACTGTAGCATCACAACCTCATGATCAGTTTACTACTGTAGCATCACAACCTCACGATCAGTTTACTACTGTAGCATCACAACCTCACGATCAGTTTACTACTGTAGCATCACAACCTCATGATCAGTTTACTACTGTAGCATCACAACCTCATGATCAGTTTACTACTGTAGCATCACAACCTCACGATCAGTTTACTACTGTAGAATCACAACCTCACGATCAGTTTACTACTGTAGCATCACAACCTCGTGTTCAGTTTACTACTGTAGCATCACAACCTCGTGTTCAGTTTACCACTGTAGCATCACAACCTCGTGTTCACAAATTGCACCCTATTCCCTATTTAGTGCACTTGAGAATAGGGTGCCATTTGGAACACATCCATAGGTAATCATTAGGTTTCTACCCGTGTGATGCAATGTACCTGCACTCTCTCCAGGTGACACATTTTAATGAGACATCATTTTCAGCCTCTCCCCTACCTCAGCAGATCGGGCCAGGTGATAGCTGCATGCCTGTGTGATGTGAGTCACTCCTTCTGTACCTGATTAGCCTCTCTGCTAATCGGATTAGCAACAGGGTTGAGTCCCTCTGCTCCTTGCAATGACACAGCTAAAAGCGGCCTGGAGGAAGGGAACCCATGACGTCAGGTGGAGGAAATGTACCATCCAACGGGTGGAGACACCGGTCGGAGATGATACCGGGCGGTCGTCAGGAAGATCTTGTTACTGATGTCGTGGCTATTCAAGGTTAGATTAATCCCAGTCAAACGCCTCTCAAATCAAATCACATCAAATCAGTCACGTACACTTATTTAGCAGATGTTATTGTGGGTGTAGCAAAATGCTTGTGTTCCTAGCGCCAATAGTGCAGTAATATCTAACAATTCACAACAATACACACATCTAAAAGTAAAAGAATGGAATTAAGAAATATATAAATATTAGGACGAACAATGTCGGAGTGGCATTGACTAGAATACAGTAGAATACAGTATATACATATGAAATGAGTAAAGCAGAATGTAAACATTATTAAAGTGACTGGTGTTCCATTATTAAAGTGACCAGTGATTCCATGTCTATGTACACAGGGCAGCAGCCTCTAAGGTGCAGGGATGAGTAATCGGGTGGTAGCCGGCTAGTAACAGTGACTAAGTTCAGAGCAGGGTACTGGGTGGAGGCTGGCTAGTAACACTGACTAAGTTCAGAGCAGGGTACTGGGTGGAGGCTGGCTAGTAACAGTGACTAAGTTCAGAGCAGGGTACTGGGTGGAGGCTGGCTAGTAACAGTGACTAAGTTCAGAGCAGGGTACTGGGTGGAAGCTAGTAACTGACTAAGTTCAGAGCAGGGTACTGGGTGGAGGCTAGTAACAGTGACTAAGTTCAGAGCAGGGTACTGGGTGGAGACTAGTAACAGTGACTAAGTTCAGAGCAGGGTACTGGGTGGAGGCTAGTAACAGTGACTAAATGGACCTGGGGCTTTCCCATCCGGACCCTATATACGTAAATGAATTGTGGAAAATATAGAGACCGTTGTGAACGAGCCCGAGGACAACTAGACCCATTCTGTATAGACCTGGTTGGAGCCAGACCCGAGGACAACTAGACCCGTTCCGTATAGACCTGGTTGGATCCAGACCCGAGGACAACTAGACCCGTTCTGTATAGACCTGGTTGGATCCAGACCCGAGGACAACTAGACCCATTCTGTATAGACCTTGTTGGATCCAGACCCGAGGACAACTAGACCCGTTCTGTATAGACCTGGTTGGATCCAGACCCGAGGACAACTAGACCCGTTCTGTATAGACCTGGTTGGATCCAGACCCGAGGACAACTAGACCCATTCTGTATAGACCTGGTTGGATCTAGACCCGAGGACAACTAGACCCGTTCTGTATAGACCTTTGGTCAACAACAACAACAAAAACAGCTACACGCACCACTCTCTTGAAATGCAAAGAGCAGAAGCATAAATTCTATAATTTCTCCCTCTCTCTCTCTCCCTCTACTACAGCAGTCACATTTAGATCTTTACGAGTCCTACCGGGATAAGTCAGTTAAAATTACACGATAACCCAGACCCGTGATAATCATATCAGATCCAACCCAGACCCGTGATAATCATATCAGATCCAACCCAGACCGTGTCAATCATATCAGATCCAACCCAGACCCGTGATAATCATATCAGATCCAACCCAGACCCGTGATAATCATATCAGATCCAACCCAGACCCGTGATAATCATATCAGATCCAACCCAGACACATGACATTATTTAGAATTCCGGATCGGGTCTCTGGTATTCATGTACAGGTGGAATTGAAGAGCTCTAGCGTTATGCGTGCCTCCGTGTGCCTGGGTGCCTGTGTGTGCACGTGCCTGCGTGCGTGCTGCGCGTGTTTGTGTGTGTGTGTGTCCACCATCTAAACATATCTGACACCTCAGGCCAGAGGGGAACATGATAGCTGAGGACTCTTAAAGCAGAGTAACAGGACGTAATTAACGTAAGGTCTCTTCTTTAACCCCAGGTTAATATGGTGGTGTCTTAACGATGGACAGACAGATCATCTGCTGGGTGGCTGGGGAGGTGGTGTCTTAACGATGGACAGACAGCTCATCTGCTGGGTGACTGGGGAGGTGTTGTCTTAACGATGGACAGACAGCTCATCTGCTGGGTGACTGGGGAGGTGTTGTCTTAACGATGGACAGACAGCTCATCTGCTGGGTGACTGGGGAGGTGGTGTCTTAACGATGGACAGACAGCTCATCTGCTGGGTGACTGGGGAGGTGGTGTCTTAACGATGGACAGACAGCTCATCTGCTGGGTGGCTGGGGAGGTGTTGTCTTAACGATGGACAGACAGCTCATCTGCTGGGTGACTGGGGAGGTGTTGTCTTAACGATGGACAGACAGCTCATCTGCTGGGTGGCTGGGGAGGTGTTGTCTTAACGATGGACAGACAGCTCATCTGCTGGGTGACTGGGGAGGTGTTGTCTTAACGATGGACAGACAGCTCATCTGCTGGGTGACTGAGGAGGTGGTGTCTTAACGATGGACAGACAGCTCATCTGCTGGGTGACTGGGGAGGTGGTGTCTTAACGATGGACAGACAGCTCATCTGCTGGGTGGCTGGGGAGGTGTTGTCTTAACGATGGACAGACAGCTCATCTGCTGGGTGGCTGGGTGGCTGGGAGGTGTTGTCTTAACGATGGACAGACAGCTCATCTGCTGGTGACTGGGGAGGTGGTGTCTTAACGATGGACAGACAGCTCATCTGCTGGGTGACTGGGGAGGTGTTGTCTTAACGATGGACAGACAGCTCATCTGCTGGGTGACTGGGGAGGTGGTGTCTTAACGATGGACAGACAGCTCATCTGCTGGGTGACTGGGGAGGTGGTGTCTTAACGATGGACAGACAGCTCATCTGCTGGGTGACTGGGGAGGTGTTGTCTTAACGATGGACAGACAGCTCATCTGCTGGGCGACTGGGGAGGTGGTGTCTTAACGATGGACAGACAGCTCATCTGCTGGGTGACTGGGGAGGTGTTGTCTTAACGATGGACAGACAGCTCATCTGCTGGGTGACTGGGGAGGTGTTGTCTTAACGATGGACAGACAACTCATCTGCTGGGTGACTGGGGAGGTGTTGTCTTAATGATGGACAGACAGCTCATCTGCTGGGTGACTGGGGAGGTGTTGTCTTAACGATGGACAGACAGCTCATCTGCTGGGTGACTGGGGAGGTGTTGTCTTAACGATGGACAGACAGCTCATCTGCTGGGTGACTGGGGAGGTGTTGTCTTAACGATGGACAGACAGCTCATCTGCTGGGTGACTGGGGAGGTGGTGTCTTAACGATGGACAGACAGCTCATCTGCTGGGTGGCTGGGGAGGTGTTGTCTTAACGATGGACAGACAGCTCATCTGCTGGGTGGCTGGGTGGCTGGGAGGTGTTGTCTTAACGATGGACAGACAGCTCATCTGCTGGTGACTGGGGAGGTGGTATCTTAACGATGGACAGACAGCTCATCTGCTGGGTGACTGGGGAGGTGTTGTCTTAACGATGGACAGACAGCTCATCTGCTGGGTGACTGGGGAGGTGGTGTCTTAACGATGGACAGACAGCTCATCTGCTGGGTGACTGGGGAGGTGGTGTCTTAACGATGGACAGACAGCTCATCTGCTGGGTGACTGGGGAGGTGTTGTCTTAACGATGGACAGACAGCTCATCTGCTGGGCGACTGGGGAGGTGGTGTCTTAACGATGGACAGACAGCTCATCTGCTGGGTGACTGGGGAGGTGTTGTCTTAACGATGGACAGACAGCTCATCTGCTGGGTGACTGGGGAGGTGTTGTCTTAACGATGGACAGACAACTCATCTGCTGGGTGACTGGGGAGGTGTTGTCTTAATGATGGACAGACAGCTCATCTGCTGGGTGACTGGGGAGGTGTTGTCTTAACGATGGACAGACAGCTCATCTGCTGGGTGGCTGGGGAGGTGGTGTCTTAACGATGGACAGACAGCTCATCTGCTGGGTGGCTGGGGAGGTGGTGTCTTAACGATGGACAGACAGCTCATCTGCTGGGTGACTGGGGAGGTGGTGTCTTAACGATGGACAGACAGCTCATCTGCTGGGTGACTGGGGAGGTGGTGTCTTAACGATGGACAGACAGCTCATCTGCTGGGTGACTGGGGAGGTGTTGTCTTAACATTTTAGTCTCCTGTAAAGTAATCAGGATGTCACCATGAGTATTGCAGTAATGTCTTTGCTTTTGGAACGTAAAGCAACACTTGCACACTAGTCTAATGCACTCAGTACACTCACAACATAATGCTCTGGCCCAATATCCAAACTTGTTCCCTATGTAGTGTGAAGTGCTATATTGGTCTAGTGTAGTACAGTATGTATTGTTCTAGTGTGGTTACTAGGATACACGTTGGCTGTGTCCCTACTTTTTTAAAAAGGCACTACTTTTGACTCAAGCCCTATTAAGTGCACTACTTTCAACCAGAGCCCTATGTACACCATATAGGGAATAGGGTGTAATTTGGGATGCACTCATTGTCTTTCGTGTTGATGAACCCTTGTCTTACGTAACACCTCACGTCATTGTGTCATACTGTGTCCCCAGTCACACTGAATATAAAGGAATAAGAAGAGGAGCAATTAGAAGGAGAGGGAGGGAGGGAGGGAGGGAGGGAGGGAGGGAGGGAGAGAGGGAGGGAGGGAGGGAGGGAGAAAGAGAGAGACATAGAGAGAGAGGGAGGGAGGGAGAGACAGAGACAGAGAGAGAGAGGGAGGGAGGGAGGGAGGGAGGGAGGGAGGGAGGGAGGGAGGGAGGGAGAAAGAGAGAGACAGACAGAGATAGAGAGAGAGGGAGGGAGAAAGAGAGGGAGATAGAGGGAGGGAGAGACAGAGACATAGAAAGAGAGGGAGGGAGGGAGAGACAGAGAGACAGAGACATAGAGAGAGAGGGAGGGAGGGAGAGAGAGATAGAGAGAGAGGGAGGGAGAAAGAGAGAGACAGAGAAAGAGAGGGAGGGAGGAAGGGAGAGAGAGAGAAAGAGAGACAAAGACATAGAGAGAGAGGGGGGAGGGAGAGACAGAGAGAAAGAGAGACAGAGACATAGCGAGAGAGGGAGGGAGAGACAGAGACAGAGACATAGGGAGAGAGGGATGTGACAGCCACAGCTGAGCAACAGCTGACAGCCGTCCACCCTCAGCTCTACCCACAACCCAACCAACCTCCCTCATGACCCCACACACACAGCTGACAGCCGTCCACCCTCAGCTCTACCCACAACCCCACCAACCTCCCTCATGACCCCACACACACAGCTGACAGCCGTCCACCCTCAGCTCTACCCACAACCCAACCAACCTCCCTCATGACCACACACACACAGCTGACAGCCGTCCACCCTCAGCTCTACCCACAACCCCACCAACCTCCCTCATGACCCCACACACACAGCTGACAGCCGTCCACCCTCAGCTCTACCCCCAACCCCAACCAACCTCCCTCATGACCCCACACACACAGCTGACAGCCGTCCACCCTCAGCTCTACCCACAACCCAACCAACCTCCCTCATGACCCCACACACACAGCTGACAGCCGTCCACCCTCAGCTCTACCCACAACCCAACCAACCTCCCTCATGACCCCACACACACAGCTGACAGCCGTCCACCCTCAGCTCTACCCACAACCCACCAACCTCCCTCATGACCCCACACACAGCTGAAAACCCTCCAACCTGCACCAGGCCAAGACCATGTCCCCAGTCTGCAATACCCCATTGTCTGACCTGCTATCTAGGCTGGGTTAATAACATATCTCTCTCTGTCCATAGACCTGCTATCTAGGCTGGGTTAATAACATATCTCTCTCTGTCCATAGACCTGCTATCTAGGCTGGGTTAATAACATATCTCTCTCTGTCCATAGACCTGCTATCTAGGCTGGGTTAATAACATATCTCTCTCTGTCCATAGACCTGCTATCTAGGCTGGGTTAATAACATATCTCTCTCTGTCCATAGACCTGCTATCTAGGCTGGGTTAATAACATATCTCTCTCTGTCCATAGACCTGCTATCTAGGCTGGGTTAATAACATATCTCTCTCTGTCCATAGACCTGCTATCTAGGCTGGGTTAATAACATATCTCTCTCTGTCCATAGACCTGCTATCTAGGCTGGGTTAATAACATATCTCTCTCTGTCCATAGACCTGCTATCTAGGCTGGGTTAATAACATATCTCTCTCTGTCCATAGACCTGCTATCTAGGCTGGGTTAATAACATATCTCTCTCTGTCCATAGACCTGCTATCTAGGCTGGGTTAATAACATATCTCTCTCTGTCCATAGACCTGCTATCTAGGCTGGGTTAATAACATATCTCTCTCTGTCCATAGACCTGCTATCTAGGTTGGGTTAATAACATATCTCTCTCTGTCCATAGACCTGCTATCTAGGCTGGGTTAATAACATATCTCTCTCTGTCCATAGACCTGTTATCTAGGCTGGGTTAATAACATATCTCTCTCTGTCCATAGACCTGTTATCTAGGCTGGGTTAATAACATATCTCTCTCTGTCCATAGACCTGCTATCTAGGCTGGGTTAATAACTGGTTAATGACATGAATTTACAAAACAGGACAAAGGTGCTTCAGAGGTCCTTAAGAAATGTGACATTTCCAACAATGTGGAGTCTCGTGAGGTTAAAGGTCAGGGTTATCAGTAGCTGGGAACTCGTGCCACAGGGTAAACAAGGCTTAGATCGCTCTGCAAACACACAGACACACAGACACACACACATCTCAGACTACTCTGCAAGCAAACACACACACACACACACACACACACACACACACACACACACACACACACACACACACACACACACACACACACACACACACACACACACACACACCTCAGACTACTCTGCAAACACACAGTCACAGGACTCCCGGTCTCCAGGACTGTCAGCCAGCCAGTGGCAGAGAACCAAAGACAGACAGAGGACGTAACTGTTGGTGCAGGTATAAAGCACTTGGGAACACTGAACAGCATCTGCAATGTGCAGCCTTTTCTTTCAGAGGTAGAGAACTGTAGGATATGGATGTACCCACATAAAGAGCTTTCACCCACCGGAATATGGCAGAGTTCCCTGCAGAGTAAACCCCCCCCCCCCCTCACTTGTTGTCCCGGCACCTTCCGATTTACACATTAACCACTGGTCCAGATCAATAGTGTCTGACTATGATCCAGGAGACATCAACACTGTGTCTGAACAGGAGAGTAAGGTTGACAACAACACTGTGTCTGAACAGGAGAGTAAGGTTGACAACAACACTGTGTCTGAACAGGAGAGTAAGGTTGACAACAACACTGTGTCTGAACAGGAGAGTAAGGTTGACAACAACACTGTGTCTGAACAGGAGAGTAAGGTTGACAACAACACTGTGTCTGAACAGGAGAGTAAGGTTGACAACAACACTGTGTCTGAACAGGAGAGTAAGGTTGACAACAACACTGTGTCTGAACAGGAGAGTAAGGTTGACAACAACACTGTGTCTGAACAGGAGAGTAAGGTTGACAACAACACTGTGTCTGAACAGGAGAGTAAGGTTGACATCAACACTGTGTCTGAACAGGAGAGTAAGGTTGACAACAACACTGTGTCTGAACAGGAGAGTAAGGTTGACAACAACACTGTGTCTGAACAGGAGAGTAAGGTTGACAACAACACTGTGTCTGAACAGGAGAGTAAGGTTGACAACAACACTGTGTCTGAACAGGAGAGTAAGGTTGACATCAACACTGTGTCTGAACAGGAGAGTAAGGTTGACAACAACACTGTGTCTGAACAGGAGAGTAAGGTTGACAACAACACTGTGTCTGAACAGGAGAGTAAGGTTGACAACAACACTGTGTCTGAACAGGAGAGTAAGGTTGCATCTCAAAAGGCCATGTATTCTCTATGTAGTGACCTACTTTTGACCAGGGCTCTGATGAAAGTTAGCGCACTACTTTTGACCTGGGCTCTGATGAAAGGTGGTGCACTACATAGGGGGTAGGGTGCCATATTGGGACCCTACCCAATCCCAAATCACTAATTGCTAATTTGTCTGATTAAATAATCTACAAAAAAATATCTACTAAGAAGGAAATTACACCCTGCGATTAGTAATTTAATCTTATTTCACACATTTTTACAAATATTGGGCATACAAATATAAAAAAACAAACAAGGATGTATGTCTGGGTTTAATGCACACTTAAACAATGACATCAAAGTAGAATACAGAATGACGTCTAGGCATAATATGTTCTTTCATGGTGGAAACAGAACGATATTGTGTTCTCATTACTCACAGCCAATAAAGGAATCATTTACCACTGTGTCTTCCAGACAATACGATGAGAGCATTTAACCTTGCTGCTTCCAGCCAGGTGTACTGTATTACACACACACACACACACACACACACACACACACACACACACACACACACTTCACTGCAATTTAGAGGGCCTTTATACAGGGACAGCTGTGTGCTGTTTGTCTTGTGGAGGGGGGGGGGGCAGGTAAACACTAGTTTGATTTCAAAACACAATCGCTTCAGTGACCAACGCCTGGTCAACTGCCTCCGTCACAATGGGAGGGAGGGAGGGAGGGGGGCCAGTTGGGACACAGGTCCTCTGTTTGACACAGTTACACAACAGTGATCGCTGACCTGCGTTAGACAGACAGACAGACAGACAGACAGACAGACAGACAGACAGACAGACAGACAGACAGACAGACAGACAGACAGACAGACAGACAGACAGACAGACAGACAGACAGACAGACAGACAGACAGACAGACAGACACTATGGGGTCACTAGAAGGTCACTTGAATGAATTGTCCTGTGTGACCACTCTTTCACTATAAAACAGGACCATCAATGTCACAGTGGGGAGAGAGAGACAGAGAGAAAATGAGAGAGAGAAGAGAAAAGGAGAGAGAGAGAAGAGAAAAGGAGAGAGAGAAAAGGAGAGGTGAAACTCTTTCCAAGTGAACAACATAAGGACACTGTGAGGTAGTTTTATCCCGAGGCTAGATAGATATCACTTCTCCATGATAATAGAGTGAGCAGCAACGACACTAACATCTGATGACAGCTCAGGAATGTTTATAAGCAGTGCTGGAGTACTAGACTCTTAATGCTTAATGTGCTGTGTGCTGTTGGCCAGGTTCTGCATCACTGGATGGATTGGCTGTTGATGGTGTACCTCTGTCTGGGAACATTTCTTACTTTGTGTTTGATTCAGCAACGTTCCCTTTGCCTGTTGTACCATCAATCCACCCACTGGGTCTCACCTTGAATCACTGACATATTCTGCAAAGAAAGAGCCAGAACAACCCAGTGACCCTGGTCAGTACCAGCCTACAGAACAGTGTCTACTGGCTGAACGCTATGGGACCGTCTCTCCAGATTCTTTCCCCTGCCCTGCTCTGGCAGGGCCTGCTGGGTATTTCTGGGAGGGAAATGTGACGTGGACACAAATAGAGACCACTGCAAACGGGGGGAAAGTGGGTTAACGAGAGGTGAATACATCGCACGCAAAACACACACACACATACACACACACACACACACACACACACACAGCGCGCCAGGCCAGCAACGCATTTAGACCTCCCCACACACTAGTGATAGAACCATAGCTGGACTAGTTAACACTAACCTGACCAGACTGTTAGTACTAGTTAACACTAACCTGACCAGACAGACTGTTAGTACTAGTTAACACTGGCCAGACAGACTGTTAGTACTAGTTAACACTAACCTGACCAGACAGACTGTTAGTACTAGTTAACACTAACCTGACCAGACAGACTGTAAGTACTAGTTAACACTAACCTGACCAGACAGACTGTTAGTACTAGTTAACACTGACCAGACAGACTGTTAGTACTAGTTAACACTGACCAGACAGACTGTTAGTACTAGTTAACACTAACCTGACCAGACAGACTGTTAGTACTAGTTAACACTGACCAGACAGACTGTTAGTACTAGTTAACAATGACCAGACAGACTGTTAGTACTAGTTAACACTGACCAGACAGACTGTTAGTACTAGTTAACACTAACCTGACCAGACAGACTGTGTGTTCTGGTTCCTATCTGGTTCCTAGGGCCATCGAACACATGTCCCACTGAGATAGAGGAGTAGAGCTTGGGGGTGAGGTCTATGCCACATGCAGTCCATGTCACAGCATCAGTCCGTGTCATAGCATCAGTCCGTGTCACAGCATCAGTCCGTGTCACAGCATCAGTCCGTGTCACAGCATCAGTCCGTGTCACAAGTCCATGTCACAGCATCAGTCCATGTCACAAGTCCATGTCATAGCATCAGTCCATGTCACAAGTCCATGTCACAGCATCAGTCCATGTCACAGCATCAGTCCATGTCACAAGTCCATGTTACAGCATCAGTCCATGTCACAGCATCAGTCCATGTCACAGCATCAGTCCATGTCACAAGTTCATGTCACAGCATCAGCTCATGTCACAGCATCAGTCCATGCACCCTCCCTTATCATGGACATCAGTAAAGGTGTACTCAGCTGAGACTCTGAACAGAGACAGACAGTGTTGTTGAGCTACTTCCTCCCCCTGCATTTACATTTTAGTCATTTAGCAGACGCTGTTATCCAGAGCGACTTACAGTAGTGAACGCATACATTTCAGACATTTCATACATTTTTTCCCCCCGTACTGGTCCCCCGTGGGAATCGAACCCACAACCCTGGCATTGCAAACACCATGCTCTACCAACTGAGCCACACGGGACCCTGGACATGTACTCTGAGTCTCAGCTCTTCTCTCTGATCTGATCCCCTCCAGCCTGTATCAGACCTGCACTTCTCTCTGATCTGATCTGATCTCTCCAGCCTGTATCAGACCTGCTCTTCTCTCTGATCTGATCTGATCCCCTCCAGCCTGTATCAGACCTGCTCTTCTCTCTGATCTGATCCCTCCAGCCTGTATCAGACCTGCTCTTCTCTCTGATCTGATCTGATTTCTCCAGCCTGTATCAGACCTGCTCTTCTCTCTGATCTGATCCCCTCCAGCCTGTATCAGACCTGCTCTTCTCTCTGATCTGATCCCCTCCAGCCTGTATCAGACCTGCTCTTCTCTCTGATCTGATCCCTCCAGCCTGTATCAGACCTGCTCTTCTCTCTGATCTGATCTGATCCCTACAGCCTGTATCAGACCTGCTCTTCTCTCTGATCTGATCCCCTCCAGCCTGTATCAGACCTGCACTTCTCTCTGATCTGATCTGATCTCTCCAGCCTGTATCAGACCTGCTCTTCTCTCTGATCTGATCTGATCCCCTCCAGCCTGTATCAGACCTGCTCTTCTCTCTGATCTGATCCCTCCAGCCTGTATCAGACCTGCTCTTCTCTCTGATCTGATCTGATTTCTCCAGCCTGTATCAGACCTGCTCTTCTCTCTGATCTGATCCCCTCCAGCCTGTATCAGACCTGCTCTTCTCTCTGATCTGATCCCCTCCAGCCTGTATCAGACCTGCTCTTCTCTCTGATCTGATCCCTCCAGCCTGTATCAGACCTGCTCTTCTCTCTGATCTGATCTGATCCCTACAGCCTGTATTAGACCTGCTCTTCTCTCTGATCTGATCCCCTCCAGCCTGTATCAGACCTGCTCTTCTCTCTGATCTGATCTGATCCCCTCCAGCCTGTATCAGACCTGCTCTTCTCTCTGATCTGATCTGATCCCTACAGCCTGTATTAGACCTGCTCTTCTCTCTGATCTGATCCCTCCAGCCTGTATCAGACCGGCTCTTCTCTCTGATCTGATCTGATCCCTACAGCCTGTATTAGACCTGCTCTTCTCTCTGATCTGATCCCTCCAGCCTGTATCAGACCTGCACTTCTCTCTGATCTGATTTGATCTCTCCAGCCTGTATCAGACCTGCTCTTCTCTCTGATCTGATCTGATCCCCTCCAGCCTGTATCAGACCTGCTCTTCTCTCTGATCTGATCCCTCCAGCCTGTATCAGACCTGCTCTTCTCTCTGATCTGATCCATCCAGCATGTATCAGACCTGCTCTTCTCTCTTATCTGATCTGATCTCTCCAGCCTGTATCAGACCTGCTCTTCTCTCTGATCTGATCCCTCCAGCCTGTATCAGACCTGCTCTTCTCTCTGATCTGATCTGATCCCTCCAGTCTGTATCAGACCTGCTCTTCTCTCTGATCGGATCCCTCCAGCCTGTATCAGACCTCCTCTTCTCTCTGATCTGATCCCTCCAGCCTGTATTAGACCTGCTCTTCTCTCTGATCTGATCTGATCCCCTCCAGCCTGTATCAGACCTGCTCTTCTCTCTGATCTGATCCCTCCAGCCTGTATCAGACCTGCTCTTCTCTCTAATCTGATCTGATCCCTCCAGTCTGTATCAGACCTGCTCTTCTCTCTGATCTGATCCCTCCAGCCTGTATCAGACCTGCTCTTCTCTCTGATCTGATCTGATCCCCTCCAGCCTGTATCAGACCTGCTCTTCTCTCTGATCTGATCTGATCCCTCCAGCCTGTATCAGACCTGCTCTTCTCTCTGATCTGATCTGATCCCTCCAGCCTGTATCAGACCTCCTCTTCTCTCTGATCTGATCCCTCCAGCCTGTATCAGACCTGCTCTTCTCTCTGATCTGATCCCTCCAGCCTGTATCAGACCTGCTCTTCTCTCTGATCTGATCCCTCCAGCCTGTATCAGACCTGCTCTTCTCTCTGATCAGATCCATCCAGCCTGTATCAGACCTGCTCTTCTCTCTGATCCCTCCAGCCTGTATCAGACCTGCTCTTCTCTCTGATCTGATCTGATCCCTCCAGCCTGTATCAGACCTGCTCTTCTCTCTGATCTGATCCCTCCAGCCTGTATCAGACCTGCTCTTCTCTCTGATCTGATCCCTCCAGCCTGTATCAGATCTGCTCTTCTCTCTGATCTGATTCCCTCCAGCCTGTATCAGACCTGCTCTTCTCTCTGATCTGATCTGATCTCTCCAGCCTGTATCAGACCTGCTCTTCTCTCTGATCTGATCCCTCCAGCCTGTATCAGACCTGCTCTTCTCTCTGATCTGATCCCCTCCAGCCTGTATCAGACCTGGTCTTCTCTCTGATCTGATCTGATCCCTCCAGCCTGCATCAGAGCTGCACTTCTTTCTGATCTGATCTGATCTCTCCAGCCTGTATCAGACCTGCTCTTCTCTCTGATCTGATCTGATCCCTCCAGCCTGTATCAGACCTGCTCTTCTCTCTGATCTGATCCCTCCAGCCTGTATCAGACCTGCTCTTCTCTCTGATCTGATCTGATCCCTCCAGCCTGTATCAGACCTGCTCTTCTCTCTGATCTGATCCCTCCAGCCTGTATCAGACCTGCTCTTCTCTCTGATCTGATCCCTCCAGCCTGTATCAGATCTGCTCTTCTCTCTGATCTGATTCCCTCCAGCCTGTATCAGACCTGCTCTTCTCTCTGATCTGATCTGATCTCTCCAGCCTGTATCAGACCTGCTCTTCTCTCTGATCTGATCCCTCCAGCCTGTATCAGACCAGCTCTTCTCTCTGATCTGATCCCCTCCAGCCTGTATCAGACCTGGTCTTCTCTCTGATCTGATCTGATCCCTCCAGCCTGCATCAGACCTGCACTTCTCTCTGATCTGATCTGATATCTCCAGCCTGTATCAGACCTGCTCTTCTCTCTGATCTGATCTGATCCCTCCAGCCTGTATCAGACCTGCTCTTCTCTCTGATCTGATCTGATCCCTCCAGCCTGTATCAGACCTGCTCTTCTCTCTGATCTGATCCCCTCCAGCCTGTATCAGACCTGCTCTTCTCTCTGATATGATCCCTCAAGCCTGTATCAGACCTGCTCTTCTCTCTGATCTGATCCCTCCAGCCTGTATCAGACCTGCTCTTCTCTCTGATCTGATCCCCTCCAGCCTGTATCAGACCTGCTCTTCTCTCTGATCTGATCCCTCCAGCCTGTATCAGACCTGCTCTTCTCTCTGATCTGATCTGATCCCCTCCAGCCTGTATCAGACCTGCACTTCTCTCTGATCTGATCCCTCCAGCCTGTATCAGACCTGCTCTTCTCTCTGATCTGATCTGATCCCTCCAGTCTGTATCAGACCTGCTCTTCTCTCTGATCTGATCCCTCCAGCCTGTATCAGACCTGCTCTTCTCTCTGATCTGATCTGATCCCCTCCAGCCTGTATCAGACCTGCTCTTCTCTCTGATCTGATCCCTCCAGCCTGTATCAGACCTGCTCTTCTCTCTGATCTGATCCCTCCAGCCTGTATCAGACCTGCTCTTCTCTCTGATCAGATCCATCCAGCCTGTATCAGACCTGCTCTTCTCTCTGATCCCTCCAGCCTGTATCAGACCTGCTCTTCTCTCTGATCTGATCTGATCCCTCCAGCCTGTATCAGACCTGCTCTTCTCTCTGATCTGATCCCTCCAGCCTGTATCAGACCTGCTCTTCTCTCTGATCTGATCCCTCCAGCCTGTATCAGATCTGCTCTTCTCTCTGATCTGATTCCCTCCAGCCTGTATCAGACCTGCTCTTCTCTCTGATCTGATCTGATCTCTCCAGCCTGTATCAGACCTGCTCTTCTCTCTGATCTGATCCCTCCAGCCTGTATCAGACCTGCTCTTCTCTCTGATCTGATCTGATCCCTCCAGCCTGTATCAGACCAGCTCTTCTCTCTGATCTGATCCCCTCCAGCCTGTATCAGACCTGGTCTTCTCTCTGATCTGATCTGATCCCTCCCGCCTGCATCAGACCTGCACTTCTCTCTGATCTGATCTGATCTCTCCAGCCTGTATCAGACCTGCTCTTCTCTCTGATCTGATCTGATCCCTCCAGCCTGTATCAGACCTGCTCTTCTCTCTGATCTGATCCCTCCAGCCTGTATCAGACCTGCTCTTCTCTCTGATCTGATCTGATCCCTCCAGCCTGTATCAGACCTGCTCTTCTCTCTGATCTGATCCCTCCAGCCTGTATCAGACCTGCTCTTCTCTCTGATCTGATCCCCTCCAGCCTGTATCAGACCTGCTCTTCTCTCTGATCTGATCTGATCCCTCCAGCCTGTATCAGACCTGCTCTTCTCTCTGATCTGATCCCCTCCAGCCTGTATCAGACCTGCTCTTCTCTCTGATATGATCCCTCAAGCCTGTATCAGACCTGCTCTTCTCTCTGATCTGATCCCTCCAGCCTGTATCAGACCTGCTCTTCTCTCTGATCTGATCCCCTCCAGCCTGTATCAGACCTGCTCTTCTCTCTGATCTGATCCCTCCAGCCTGTATCAGACCTGCTCTTCTCTCTTATCTGATCTGATCCCCTCCAGCCTGTATCAGACCTGCTCTTCTCTCTGATCTGATCTGATCCCTCCAGTCTGTATCAGACCTGCTCTTCTCTCTGATCTGATCCCTCCAGCCTGTATCAGACCTGCTCTTCTCTCTGATCTGATCTGATCCCCTCCAGCCTGTATCAGACCTGCTCTTCTCTCTGATCTGATCTGATCTCTCCAGCCTGTATCAGACCTGCTCTTCTCTCTGATCTGATCTGATCTCTCCAGCCTGTATCAGACCTGCTCTTCTCTCTGATCTGATCCCTCCAGCCTGTATCAGACCTGCTCTTCTCTCTGATCTGATCTCTCCAGCCTGTATCAGACCTGCTCTTCTCTCTGTGTGGTATTAAAGCTCACTCTACTACCGAGCAGTAGCTGGCCTTATGTCTCTTAACCCCTCCACTCTGCCCTGTGGGAGGAGGCTGGGGGTTAGAGGCTGGGAGATGGAGGCTGGGGTTTAGAGGTTGGGAGATGGAGCCTGGGGATTAGAGGCTGGTAGCTGGAGGCTGGTAGCTGGAGGCTAGGGTTTAGAGGCTGGGAGCTGGAGACTGGGGGTTAGAGGCTGGGAGATGGAGGCTGTGGTTTAGAGGCTGGGAGATGGAGGCTGGGGGTTAGAGGCTGGTAGCTGGAGGCTTGGAGCTGGAGGTTGGGGTTTAGAGGCTGGGAGCTGGAGACTGGGGTTTAGAGGCTGGTTGATGGAGGCTTGGGTTTAGAGGCTGGGAGATGGAGGCTGGGGGTTAGAGGCTGGTAGCTGGAGGCTGGGGTTTAGAGGCTAGGGGCTAGTGCCTAGGGGCTAGAGACTGGGAGCTGTTGGCAGGGGGCTAGAGACTAGAGGCTGGGAACTGGAGGCTAAAGGCTATATTAAGCCCTGGTTCCACTCCACTGATTTAGCAGTTCCTGAGAATCACACCCGTCCCCTAATCTCTCTCTCTCCCACTCTCTCCCCTTCTCTCTTTCTCTCCTCCACTCCTAATAAGGCGCACATGCACACACAGCCTGGTCTGGTCCGATCCCAAGCCAGACCTCTCCGTTACTATAGTGAGTTAATTATCTTGTCATCGCCCTGGCGACCAGTTATTTGGATTGATGGCATCCAAAACATAACGGAGAAAATAAAATACCGTATCCAGCAGCCACGAGCTTTGGGGCCTTTATGGAGCAAAGGATTCCAATGTTAAACTCTCTAAAAAAGTGCACTACTTTTAACCAGGGCCAATAGGGCTCAAAATCTGACAATAAGGGATATTAACTGAAAAATGATCGCATGTACAGTACAAGTCAAAAGTTTGGACACACCTACTCATTCAAGGGTTTTTCTTTATTTTGACTATTTTCTACATTGTATAATAATAGTGAAGACATCAAAATTATGAAATAAGACATATGGAATCATGTAGTAACCAAAAAAAGTGTTAAACAAATCAGCATTTATTTTATATTTGAGATTCTTATAATTAGCCACCCTTTGCTTTGATGACAGCTTTTGCACACTCTTGGCATTCTCTCAACCAGCTTGATGAGGTAGTTACCTGCAATGCATTTCAATTAACAGGTGTGCCTTGTTAAAAGTTAATTTGTGGAATTTATTTTCTTCTTATTGCATTTGAGCCAATCAGTTGTGTTGTGACAAGGTAGGGGTGGTATAAGAAGATAGCCCTATTTGGTAACAGACCAAGTCCATATTATGGCAAGAACAGCTCAAATAAGCAAAGAGAAACTACAGTCCCTCATTACTAAGACATGAAGGTCAGTCAATCTGGAAAATGTCAAGAACTTGGAACGTTTCTTCAAGTGGTCACAAAAACCATCAAGCGCTATGATGAAACTGGCTCTCATGAGGACCGCCACAGGAAAGGAAGACCCAGAGTTACCTCTGCTGCAGAGGATAAGTTCATTAGAGTTAACTGCACCTCAGATTGCAGCAAAGATAAATGCTTCACAGAGTTCAAGAAAAAAACATCTCAATATCAACTGTTCAGAGGAGACTGCATAAATCAGGCCTTCATGGTCGAATTGCTGCAAAGAAACCCCTACTAAAGGACACCAATAAGAAGAACAGACTTGCTTGTGCCAAGAAACACGAGCAATGAACATTAGACCGGTGGAAATCCTTCCTTTGGTTTGATGAGTCCAGATTTGAGATTATTGGTTCCAACCGCTGTGTCTTTGTGAGACGCAGAGTAGGTGAACGGATGATCTCTTTATGTGTGGTTCCCACCGTGAAGCATGGAGGAGGAGGTGTGATGGTGCTTTGCTGGTGACACCATCTGTGATTTTTTTAGAATTCAAGGCACACTTAACCAGCCTGGCTGCCACAGCATTCTGCAGTGATACGCCATCCCATCTGGTTTGCGCTTAGTGGGGACTATCATTTGTTTTTCAACAGGACAATGACCCAACACACCTCCAGGCTGTGCAGGGGTGGGCAACTCCAGTCCTCGAGGGCCTGATGGATGTCACACTTTTTCTCCATCCCTGGCAAACACAGCGGATTAATTAAATTGCATTCTAAACTGAAGCTCATGATTGGGTGATTATTGGAGTCAGGTGTGTTAGCTGGGGCAAAACCAACACCAATCAGGCCTCCGAGGACTGGAATTGCCCTCCCCCCTGGAAGGGCTATTTTGACCAGGAAGGATAGTGATGAGTGCTGCATCAGATGACCTGGCCTCCACAATCCCCCAACCTCAACCCAATTGAGATGGTTTGGGATGAGTTGGACCGCAGAGTAAAGGAAAAGCAGCTAACAAGTGCTCAGCGTATGTGGGAACTTCAAGACTGTTGGAAAATAATTCCAGGTGAAGCGTGAGTGTGCAAAGCTGTCATCAAGGCAAAGGGTGGCTACTTTGAAGATTTGTTTAACACTTTTTTGGTTACTACATGATTCTATTTCTGTTATTTCATAGTTTTGATGTCTTTACTATTATTCTACAATGTAGAACATTTTAAAAATAAAGAAAAACCCTTGAATGAGTAGATGTGTCTAATCTTTTGACTGGTACTGTAGTTTTTTTGCAATAGCCCTCTGACTTGAAATAATATTTCCCTCAACTTTGATTCCTAAAAGATGTGTCCAGAGATTTGGTTAACTCCATCAGCTTGGTCTTGTCACGGTTGTCGTCTTCGTCTTCCGACGATATAACGAAATCGTCGTCTGAAAATGTAGACCAATACGCAGCAGGTACGTGTATGCTCATTTTGACTTTTATTTAAATTATCAAAAGAGCACTCCAAAACAACAAAACACGAAAACGAACGAACAACTAAACAGTCTGGTAAAGCCTAGGGCTGAACACAGAACAATCACCCCAAAAACACAAACACACCCTCATTTATGAGACTCTCAATCAAAGGCAGATAGACAACACCTGCCTTCAACTGAGAGCCCCAATCAACCAAACATAGAAACACACACACTAGATTCCACATAGAACTACCTAGACATAAACCAAAACCCGGACATACTAAATCAAACACCCTTTACACAAACACACCACCCCGAACCACATAAAACAAATACCCTCTGTCACGCCCTGACCAAACTACAAAACAATTAACCTTATATACTGGCCAGGACGTGACAGGTCTAAAATACTAAATTCATCAGGAATGTGCAGGGACAGCTATACCATAAAGGACCCCTGTTTATGTCCTCTGTACATGTAGTGAAATCACTGTTCTCAATCATAAACTGTCAACTCCATCTGCCTGATAGATTAAAATATATTACTTTCATTTAAAATAGATTAAATGTAATGTTAATTTCATTTAAAATAGATCAGATTTAATTTGGTTTCAGAGTCATACATCAACTGAGGAAAAAGTAAATGATTAGAACGAATAATAATTTGTGTCTACTCTGTAAAGCATTAACTTTGGCAGAGTGCTGAAAGACCGGATAGAAGATTTATGTCTTTATTGGGGATTTTTCAAACAAATCGTTTTCCATATTTTACTAATGTTTGTACTGAATATATATATATATATATATATATATATATATATATATATATATATATATATATATATATATATATATATATATATATATATATATATATATATGTCTGTTTTGAGTATCTGTCAACGCCATCAGTGGCTGGCCTATCACTGATGGCTCAACCCCTATGAATTGATATTTTTGTTAATCTTTTGAAATAAATATTGTAATCAGTGTTCTGCAACAGATGCTAAAACAATGGAAGTATTTTCTGTGTCAGACCTAAGGGACAACGTTTGCTTTATAAATGTTGTTTTATGTTTTAAATCTAGAAAAACATGCCAAAATGCTTACGAAATTAGACCTGGAACATTTAATAGTCCTATAAAAACAAAACAAGTTTGGAGATTTGTAGTACATATTTGAATAATCCGAATGTTAGAATTAAGCATGCAGCCATTATCAAAAACAGGCCGACTCCATTAACCGTATCAGCTACTAATTCACTACAGCAGGACTCCATTAACCATGTGCTCTCACCAAACGTATCAGCTACTAATTCACTACAGCAGGACTCCATTAACCATGTGCTCTCACCAAACGTATCAGCTACTAATTCACTACAGCAGGACTCCATTAACCATGTGCTCTCACCAAACGTATCAGCTACTAATTCACTACAGCAGGACTCCATTAACCATGTGCTCTCACCAAACGTATCAGCTACAAGCTCTCTGAACAAGGACACACCCTGCCTCCAGACTGCATTACTTCCTGTGGGCGGCTGCCTGGAACACACACAACAGGGGAGTCTAAATACACTGAAATAAAGTCACATGCTCTGTCAATGAACCAATAGGAATTGTAGTTCCTGATTACATGCAAATGAGTCACACCTGTGACATGTGCGTGCGTGTGTTGGGAGGGCAAGGATTCTCCATCATCATGCTGTCTGTGTCTGTCTGTCTGTCTGTCTGTCTGTCTGTCTGTCTGTCTGTCTGTCTGTCTGTCTGTGTGCGTGCGTGCGTGTGCGCGTGTGTGTGTGTGTGCGCACGCGCGTTCGGAGGACAAGGATTCTCCGTCATGTTCATGCAGCTCAAGGCATTTAGATGAGCGACCCCTCTGGGGACTGGTACTCCCATTATAGAACGTCTGTCTGCATTCATACACTTCATATCTGGAGACCCAAGGTCAGGAGAGTTGTCAATGAATTGAAAAGGACAACCATACTGTTACTGTGCTGTACTTGACAGCAGCTCTTCTCTTAGTATAAATGACAGTGAAGATAGTAGAGGAGACACCATCTCAACCGTGAAGCACGGAAGTGGCAGCATCATGTTGTGGGGGTGCTTTGCTGCAGGAGGGACTTGTGCACTTCACAAAATCATGAGGAAGGAAAATGATGTGGATATATTGAAGCAACATCTCAAGACATCAGTCAGGAAGTTAAAGCTTGGTCCTAAATGAGTCTTCCAAATGGACAATGACCCCAAGCATACTTCCAAAGTCGTGACAAAATGGCAAAGTGAAGGTATTGGAGTGGCCATCACAAAGCCTTGACCTCATCCTAAAGAAAATGTGTGGGCAGAACTGAAAAAGCATGTGCGAGCAAGGTGGCCTATAAACCTGACTAAGTTACACCAGCTCTGTCAGGAGGAATGGACCAAAATCCACCCAACTTATTGTGGGAAGCTTGTGGAAGGCTTCCCAAAACATTTGACCCAAGTTAAACAATTTAAAGGCAATGCTACCAAATACTAATTGAGTGTATGCAAACTTCTGACCCACTGGGAATGTGATGAAAGAAATAAAAGCTGAAATAAATCATTCTCTCTACTATTATTCTGACATTTCACATTCTTAAAATAAAGTGGTGATCCTAACTGACCTAAGACAGGGAATTTTTACTAGGATTAAATGTCAGGAATTGTGAAAAACTGCATTTAAATGTATTTGGCTAAGGTGTATGTAAACTTCCGACTTCAACTGTATGTAGCCTCTACCATGGATAGCCTACTATCTATAGGATTCCCACTCGTGTTTCACCTCGTGATGCCTGCGCAGGAATAACCTGTTTCAGGGGGTTGTATCTATGACACACCACTCCTGGATGGTTGGACAGAGAGAGGTTCAAACCTCCAGGGAACCAGAGAAACACTAATACTACTTCCTAAATGACACCTTATTCCATTTAAAGTGCGGTTCTTTAGACAAGGGCCCAGTAAGGCTCAGTAGGGAATGGGCTGCCGTTCGGTACCAAGGACCCAGTAACGCTCAGTAGGGAATGGGCTGCCGTTTGGTACCAAGGACCCAGTAAGGCTCAGTAGGGAATGGGCTGCCGTTTGGTACCAAGGACCCAGTAAGGGTCAGTAGGGAATGGGCTGCCGTTTGGTACCAAGGACCCAGTAAGGCTCAGTAGGGAATGGGCTGCCGTTCGGTACCAAGGACCCAGTAAGGCTCAGTAGGGAATGGGCTGCCGTTCGGTACCAAGGACCCAGTAAGGCTCAGTAGGGAATGGGCTGCCGTTTGGTACCAAGGATCCAGTAAGGCTCAGTAGGGAATGGGCTGCCGTTCGGTACCAAGGACCCAGTAAGGCTCAGTAGGGAATGGGCTGCCGTTCGGTACCAAGGACCCAGTAAGGCTCAGTAGGGAATGGGCTGCCGTTTGGTACCAAGGACCGATCGTCGTTATAGACCGGTGGCACGCTAACTATTCGTTACGTGGCTCAGGAATGTGTCTTAAAACAGCTGCTGCAGCAGCCAGCCTCGGCTACGTAAAGTACAGACCTGAAATTCTGGTTTCTCCAGAGCAGAGACTGAATGCTAAATGGCACCCTATTCCCTATCCCTACATAGTGCACTACTTTTGACAAGAGCCCTATGGACCCTGGTCAGAAGAAGTGCACTACATAGAGAATAGGGTGTCATTTGGGACACAACCTATCTATGTGCATATTATGTCACCACAGGTGTGTGGCACTGTGTACTGAACAAGCTTATTGCGTTTACCTTGTTATTATTGACCTGATCCCCATGGTGTTACCTTGTTATTATTGACCTGATCCCATGGTGTAACCTTGTTATTATTGACCTGATCCCATGGTGTTACCTTGTTATTATTGACCTGATCCCCATGGTGTTATCTTGTTATTATTGACCTGATCCCCATGGTGTTACCTTGTTATTATTGACCTGATCCCAGGGTGTTACCTTGTTATTATTGACCTGATCCCATGGTGTTACCTTGTTATTATTGACCTGATCCCTATGGTGTTACCTTGTTATTATTGACCTGATCCCATGGTGTTACCTTGTTATTATTGACCTGATCCCCATGGTGTTACCTTGTTATTATTGACCTGATCCCATGGTGTTACCTTGTTATTATTGACCTGATCCCCATGGTGTTACCTTGTTATTATTGACCTGATCCCCATGGTATTACCTTGTTATTATTGACCTGATCCCAGGGTGTTACCTTGTTATTATTGACCTGATCCCCATGGTGTTACCTTGTTATTATTGACCTGATCCCATGGTGTTACCTTGTTATTATTGACCTGATCCCATGGTGTTACCTTGTTATTATTGACCTGATCCCCATGGTGTTACCTTGTTATTATTGACCTGATCCCATGGTGTTACCTTGTTATTATTGACCTGATCCCAGGGTGTTACCTTGTTATTATTGACCTGATCCCATGGTGTTACCTTGTTATTATTGACCTGATCCCCATGGTGTTACCTTGTTATTATTGACCTGATCCCCATGGTGTTACCTTGTTATTATTGACCTGATCCCAGGGTGTTACCTTGTTATTATTGACCTGATCCCAGGGTGTTACCTTGTTATTATTGACCTGATCCCATGGTGTTACCTTGTTATTATTGACCTGATCCCCATGGTGTTACCTTGTTATTATTGACCTGATCCCCATGGTGTTACCTTGTTATTATTGACCTGATCCCATGGTGTTACCTTGTTATTATTGACCTGATCCCAGGGTGTTACCTTGTTATTATTGACCTGATCCCCATGGTGTTACCTTGTTATTATTGACCTGATCCCATGGTGTTACCTTGTTATTATTGACCTGATCCCATGGTGTTACCTTGTTATTATTGACCTGATCCCAGGGTGTTACCTTGTTATTATTGACCTGATCCCATGGTGTTACCTTGTTATTATTGACCTGATCCCCATGGTGTTACCTTGTTATTATTGACCTGATCCCCATGGTGTTACCTTGTTATTATTGACCTGATCCCAGGGTGTTACCTTGTTATTATTGACCTGATCCCATGGTGTTACCTTGTTATTATTGACCTGATCCCCATGGTGTTACCTTGTTATTATTGACCTGATCCCATGGTGTTACCTTGTTATTATTGACCTGATCCCCAGGGTGTTACCTTGTTATTATTGACCTGATCCCAGGGTGTTACCTTGTTATTATTGACCTGATCCCATGGTGTTACCTTGTTATTATTGACCTGATCCCATGGTGTTACCTTGTTATTATTGACCTGATCCCCATGGTGTTACCTTGTTATTATTGACCTGATCCCCATGGTGTTACCTTGTTATTATTGACCTGATCCCCATGGTGTTACCTTGTTATTATTGACCTGATCCCCAGGGTGTTACCTTGTTATTATTGACCTGATCCCCATGGTGTTACCTTGTTATTATGGACCTGATCCCAGGGTGTTACCTTGTTATTATTGACCTGATCCCCATGGTGTTACCTTGTTATTATTGACCTGATCCCATGGTGTTACCTTGTTATTATTGACCTGATCCCATGGTGTTACCTTGTTATTACTGACCTGATCCCCATGGTGTTACCTTGTTATTATTGACCTGATCCCATGGTGTTACCTTGTTATTATTGACCTGATCCCCATGGTGTTACCTTGTTATTATTGACCTGATCCCAGGGTGTTACCTTGTTATTATTGACCTGATCCCATGGTGTTACCTTGTTATTATTGACCTGATCCCATGGTGTTACCTTGTGATTATTGACCTGATCCCCATGGTGTTACCTTGTTATTATTGACCTGATCCCATGGTGTTACCTTGATATTATTGACCTGATCCCCATGGTGTTACCTTGTTATTATTGACCTGATCCCCATGGTGTTACCTTGTTATTATTGACCTGATCCCAGGGTGTTACCTTGTTATTATTGATCTGATCCCATGGTGTTACCTTGTTATTATTGACCTGATCCCCATGGTGTTACCTTGTTATTATTGACCTGATCCCATGGTGTTACCTTGTTATTATTGACCTGATCCCCATGGTGTTACCTTGTTATTATTGACCTGATCCCAGGGTGTTACCTTGTTATTATTGACCTGATCCCAGGGTGTTACCTTGATATTATTGACCTGATCCCATGGTGTTACCTTGTTATTATTGACCTGATCCCATGGTGTAACCTTGTTATTATTGACCTGATCCCCATGGTGTTACCTTGTTATTATTGACCTGATCCCCATGGTGTTACCTTGTTATTATTGACCTGATCCCATGGTGTTACCTTGTTATTATTGACCTGATCCCCATGGTGTTACCTTGTTATTATTGACCTGATCCCATGGTGTTACCTTGTTATTATTGACCTGATCCCCATGGTGTTACCTTGTTATTATTGACCTGATCCCCATGGTGTTACCTTGTTATTATTGACCTGATCCCCATGGTGTTACCTTGTTATTATTGACCTGATCCCATGGTGTTACCTTGTTATTATTGACCTGATCCCATGGTGTTACCTTGTTATTATTGACCTGATCCCATGGTGTTACCTTGTTATTATTGACCTGATCCCCATGGTATTACCTTGTTATTATTGACCTGATCCCAGGGTGTAACCTTGTTATTATTGACCTGATCCCATGGTGTTACCTTGTTATTATTGACCTGATCCCCATGGTGTTACCTTGTATGTGTTGTCTCAGTGTGACACTGGGCCTTTTGATATTTAAAACTGAGGGTTTTAATCGTTCAGGAAATCAGTTCCAACATATGGCTGTGACAAGAAAATCAACTACTGTATTTCTGGCATCATGAATATCCTTGGTTGACCTTCTACGTTGTGACATAAAAAGTAACTGATTAAATAACAACATTACTTATAATATAGTTAGTTACCCATGCTTTCTGGCCAATGATCAACAAGACAAAAGAAAACATTACAAAACATTATGTTCCTAGATCCTGCTGGAATGGTGTATGCTAACAGCCATACAGTATAGGTTACTGGCCAATACTCAAAAAAGGTTGTAGTTTTTGATAAACTCCTACTCGCGGTAGAACCAAACACAACCATCTCTAATGTCTCCCCTTTATGAAATGGAGCACTGGGAAACAAATATTTTACTGCAAAAGTTGTTGAATTGATAGATACTGTGACACACACCCTTAAACTCAGAACATGCAGAATAATACCTGTCTGTAAGGGACGGACTAACTCAGAACATGTAGAATAATACCTGTCTGTAGGGGACGGACTAACTCAGAACATGTAGAATAATACCTGTCTGTAGGGGACGGACTAACTCAGAACATGTAGAATAATACCTGTCTGTAGGGGACGGACTAACTCAGAACATGTAGAATAATACCTGTCTGTAGGGGACGGACTAACTCAGAACATGTAGAATAATACCTGTCTGTAGGGGACGGACTAACTCAGAACATGTAGAATAATACCTGTCTGTAGGGGATGGACTAACTCAGAACATGTAGAATAATACCTGTCTGTAGGGGACGGACTAACTCAGAACATGTAGAATAATACCTGTCTGTAGGGGACGGACTAACTCAGAACATGTAGAATAATACCTGTCTGTAGGGGATGGACTAACTCAGAACATGTAGAATAATACCTGTCTGTAGGAGATGGACTAACTCAGAACATGTAGAATAATACCTGTCTGTAAGGGACGGACTAACTCAGAACATGTAGAATAATACCTGTCTGTAGGGGATGGACTAACTCAGAACATGTAGAATAATACCTGTCTGTAGGGGATGGACTAACTCAGAACATGTAGAATAATACCTGTCTGTAGGAGATGGACTAACTCAGAACATGTAGAATAATACCTGTCTGTAGGAGATGGACTAACTCAGAACATGTAGAATAATACCTGTCTGTAGGGGATGGACTAACTCAGAACATGTAGAATAATACCTGTCTGTAGGGGACGGACTAACTCAGAACATGTAGAACAATCCCCATATATTTTTAGGGTAAATAAATCTATTTTCGGTAAAATATTTTTACACAACCATTCATTTCATGAATGTGAGACAGAGAGACAGAGATATGTAGAGAGATGTGAAAAGACATGGTTATGTTGTGTTCTACCTCGGGTAAAGGTATCTAATAAAAACTTGGAGGCCTTGCCACGAGCCTAGTACAGGGTTTGGTGAGGAGAAGTAGGTTGAGTCTCTCTATATATCTGGTAGCAGTCTGACATTTGATCCATTGATTATAAATAGCCTCCTGCTGTGACATGGATCCCCTCCATGTGATAAGTTTGGCTGATCCATTTCTGAGTGTCTTCTCCTCCCATAGCGTAGCTTAGCATAGTTTAGCATAGCATAACCCGGTGTGATCCTTTGTCTCGCATAGCATAGCATAGCCTAGCCTAGCATAGTGACCCTCTGTCTCCTCAGGTCTTGTTTTGTACAGATAACACCCCTCCTGCACATTCCTGTCTGTTTACTGCTGGACATTTGCTGCCAGCTTTTCTGATAGTTTGAGATTTTCCAACATCTAAGTTCAACATCTAAGGGTCTGATTGTCTCTGTGTGTGCTTTAAATACCAGTTTAAGACTAAACTATGAGTCTGAATCTTCAGATACCTGTTTAAGGCTAAACTATGAGTCTGAATCTTCAGATACCTGTTTAAGACTAAACTATGAGTCTGAATCTTCAGATACCTGTTTAAGACTAAACTATGAGTCTGAATCTTCAGATACCTGTTTAAGACTAAACTATGAGTCTGATGCTTCAGATACCTGTTTAAGGCTAAACTATGAGTCTGAATCTTCAGATACCTGTTTAAGACTAAACTATGAGTCTGAATCTTCAGATACCTGTTTAAGACTAAACTATGAGTCTGAATCATCAAATACCTGTTTAAGACTAAACTATGAGTCTGAATCTTCAGATACCTGTTTAAGACTAAACTATGAGTCTGAATCTTCAGATACCCGTTTAAGACTAAACTATGAGTCTGATGCTTCCGATACCCGTTTAAGGCTAAACTATGAGTCTGAATCTTCAGATACCTGTTTAAGACTTAACTATGAGTCTGAATCTTCAGATACCTGTTTAAGACTAAACTATGAGTCTGATGCTTCCGATATCCGTTTAAGGCTAGACTATGAGTCTGAATCTTCAGATACCTGTTTAAGACTAAACTATGAGTCTGATGCTTCCAATACCCGTTTAAGGCTAAACTATGAGTCTGAATCTTCAGATACCTGTTTAAGACTAAACTATGAGTCTGATGCTTCCGATACCCGTTTAAGGCTAAACTATGAGTCTGAATCTTCAGATACCTGTTTAAGACTAAACTATGAGTCTGATGCTTCCAATACCCGTTTAAGGCTAAACTATGAGTCTGAATCTTCAGATACCTGTTTAAGACTATATTAAGAGTCTGATGCTTCCGATACCTGTCTAAGGCTAAGCTATGAGTCTGAATCTTCAGATACCTGTTTAAGACTAAACTATGAGTCTGATGCTTCCAATACCCGTTTAAGGCTAAACTATGAGTCTGAATCTTCAGATACCTGTTTAAGACTAAACTATGAGTCTGATGCTTCCGATACCCGTTTAAGGCTAAACTATGAGTCTGAATCTTCCGATACCTGTTTAAGACTAAACTATGAGTCTGAATCTTCAGATACCTGTTTAAGACTAAACTATGAGTCTGATGAATGAAACTGAAAGAAGGAGACGAGAAACCTGTTTGAACCAGCTTTCAGCCTGCTGTGTGTCCATGCTTTGTCCTCTTGTTTGAACCATGTTTCAGCCTGCTTTGTGTCCATGCTTTGTCTGCCTGTTTGAACCAGGTTTCACACCAAGCCCTGTGGACCAAGCACCAAGCACACCAAGCCCTGTGAACCAAGCATCTAGCACACCAAGCCCTGTGGACTAAGCACCTAGCACACCAAGCCCTTGGGACGAAGCACACCAAGCCCTGGGGACCAAGAATACCAAGCCCTGTGGATCTAGCACACCAAGCCCTGTGGACCAACCACCAAGCACACCAAGCCCTGTGGACCAAGCACCAAGCACACCAAGTCCTGTGGACCAAGCACCAAGTATATCAAGCTCTGTGGACCAAGCACCAAGCCCTGTTGACCTAGCACACCAATCCCTGTGGACCAAGCACCTAGCGCACCTAGCACACCAAGCCCTGGGGACCAATCACCTAGCACACCAAACCATGTGGACCAAGCACCTAGCACACCAAGCCCTGTGGACCAAGCACCTAGCACACCAAGCCCTGGGGACCAAGCACACCAAGCCCTGGGGACCAAGCACACCAAGTCCTGGGGACCTAGCACACCAAGCCCTGTGGACCAAGCACCTAGCACACCAAGCCCTGGGGACTAAGCACACCAAGCCCTGTGAACCAAACATCTAGCACACCAAGCCCTGTGGACCAAGCACCAAGCACACCAAGCCCTGGGGACCAAGCACACCAAGCCCTGTGAACCAAGCATCTAGCACACCAAGCCCTGTGGACCAAGCACCAAGCACACCAAGCCCTGGGGACCAAGCACACCAAGCCCTGGGGACCTAGCACACCAAGCCCTGTGGGACCAAGCACCAAGCACACCAAGCCCAAGTAGCAAGCCCTGTGGACCAATCACCCTGGCTTTATGTAGCAATGTATGAATTGTACAATCTCTTGCATTTCAATACAGTTGCTAGTAAAGGTCTTGAGCTTCCATATTCAGCCAAATGCAGCTTCCATATTCAGCCATATACAGCTTCTATATTCAGCCATGTACTGCTTCTATATTCAGCCAAATGAAGCTTCCATATTCAGCCATATACAGCTTCTATATTCAGCCATGTACTGCTTCCATATTCAGCCATATACAGCTTCCATATTCAGCCATGTACTGCTTCCATATTCAGCCATGTACAGCTTCCATATTCAGCCATATACAGCTTCCATATTCAGCCATGTACTGCTTCCATATTCAGCCATATACAGCTTCCATATTCAGCCATGTACTGCTTCCATATTCAGTGATAGTCTCTACTATCTATATAACATGGAGTTTGATAACAGGACATATTATACACTGGTGGACACACACTGGGGAACTGTGGAGCTGGACATATATTGGGGAAAACCTATTTCTCTCCCTCTGCCCCTCCCTCTCTCTCTCTACCCTCCCTCTCTTTTCCCCCTCTCCCTACCCTCTCTCTTTTCAGTTACCTCCCACTCTCTCACAGTATTGAGCATTCCACTGCATTCCGTAGTGGTGATATCAGCAGCTGTGTTTGTTTACAGGGCTTCTATATGGTGGGCATTCTACCCACAATGCCTCACCAAGCACAGACAGTGGTGAGAAACACTACACTGTAATGTACTTACCCACACACACACACACACACACACACACACACACACACACACACACACACACACACACACACACACACACACACACACACACACACACACACACACACACACACCGTGGTCTGATGTGACAGATGTAAGGCATTAGAGCCAAAAGGCTTTGATCTCTGATTTTTCATTTATTCTTTTTTATTTATTAAACCTTTATTTAACTAGGCAAGCCAGTTAAGAATAAATTCTGTTTTACAATGACGGCCTAAACCATCCAAACCCGGACGATGCTGGGCCAATTGTGCGCCGCCCTATGGGACTCCCAATCACGGCTGGTTGTGATACAGCCTGGATTTCCTTAAGCAAGTTGAAGAAGTCTTTATAAGAGCTGACATCACTTCTCACTACCGATGTACTGAATGTACTTCATCATGCAGCTTACCTGGGGGGTTTCAGGTAATGGCTCATTTATCATGCAGCTTACCTGGGGGGTTTCAGGTAATGGCTCATTTATCATGCAGCTTACCTGGGGGGTTTCAGGTAATGGCTCATTTATCATGCAGCTTACCTGGGGGGGTTTCAGGTAATGGCTCATTTATCATGCAGCTTACCTGGGGGGTTTCAGGTAATGGCTCATTTATCATGCAGCTTACCTGGGGGGTTTCAGGTAATGGCTCATTTATCATGCAGCTTACCTGGGGGGTTTCAGGTAATGGCTCATTTATCATGCAGCTTACCTGGGGGGGGGGGGGGGGGGTTCAGGTAATGGCTCATTTATCATGCAGCTTACCTGGGGGGGTTCAGGTAATGGCTCATTTATCATGCAGCTTACCTGGGGGGTTTCAGGTAATGGCTCATTTATCATGCAGCTTACCTGGGGGGGTTCAGGTAATGGCTCATTTATCATGCAGCTTACCTGGGGGGGTTCAGGTAATGGCTCATTTATCATGCAGCTTACCTGGGGGGGTTTCAGGTAATGGCTCATTTGACTAATGCTTTTAATTCTATCAACAGGATAATGAAACCCCAACAACTACCCACCCACTCACACAGTCCCTCATGTAGTGTCGTATGTCTTGCTGTGAAAAGGTCCTCAGACAAGGTCAAAATCTGCCCTTTTGCCCCTGAGCAGTTAGCCCACTGTTCCCCTGAGCAAGGCAGTTAACTCACTGTTCCCCTGAGCAAGGCGGTTAACCCACTGTTCCCCTGAGCAAGGCAGTTAACCCACTGTTCCCCTGAGCAAGGCAGTTAACCCACTGTTCCCCTGAGCAAGGCAGTTAACCCACTGTTCCCCTGAGCAAGGCAGTTAACCCACTGTTCCCTTGCGCCAAAGATGTGGATGTTGATTAAGGCAGCCCCCTGCACCTCTCTGATTCAGAGGGGTTGGGTTAAATGTGGAAGGTGCATTTCAGTTGGAGGCATTCAGTTATACAACTGACTAGGTATCCCCCCCTTTCCCCTCTAGACCTGTGGGTTAACCTGACCCAGACACACCCATCTAGGTACTGTCAATAATGTAGTTACTGTTGATAATGTAATCACTGTTGATAATGTTGGCACAGTTAATAATGTAGTCGCTGTTGATAATGTAGTTACTGTCAATAATGTAGTTAGTTGATAATGTACTTACTGTTGATAATATAGTCACCGTTGATAATGTAGCTACTGTTGATAATGTACTTACTGTTGATAATATAGTTACTGTCAATAATGTAGCTACTGTTGATAATGTAGCTACTGTTGATAATGTAGTTACTGTCAATAATGTAGGTACTGTCAATAATGTTGTTACTGTTGACAATGTAGTTTCTGTTGATAATGTAATTACTGTTGATAATGTAGTCACAGTTAATAATGTAGGTACTGTTGATAATGTAGTCACTGTTGATAAAGTAGTCACTGTTGATAATGTAGCTACTGTTGATAATGTAGTTACTGTCAATAATGTTGTTACTGTTGACAATGTAGTTTCTGTTGATAATGTAATTACTGTTGATAAAGTAGTCACTGTTGATAATGTTGTCACTGTTGATAAAGTAGTCACTGTTGATAATGTAGCTACCTCTGAATAACATCATCTCTGAATAACATCACCTGATAGGAGCACACAATCACTTCCTCTGACATCACCAACAGATGTTACATAACCAGAACCCTAACCAACATAGAACCAGTCTGACAGGAAACTAACAACCTGAATGAATCATTGTGGGCTCCAGATAATGTAGTTACCAGGCTCTGTTATATAATTCATTTTTGGGAACCAAAATAAAACTGGTAAATGAACCACCAGGTAAATATACTGTATACATTACCCTTGAGGAGATCGCCATATTTTCTGATCAGAGCAGCCAAACACAACCTAACACAGTGTTAATAAGGGTTGAACAGAGGCCATCTCCAGCTCTCTCTAATGGGCATGACTCACTCGTTTACAGGCAGCAGCACCGGCCAGGCAGATATGTCTCCATCCTAAATGGACTCACTCGTTTACAGGCAGCAGCACCGGCCAGGCAGATATGTCTCCATCCTAAATGGACTCACTCGTTTACAGGCAGCAGCACCGGCCAGGCAGATATGTCTCCATCCTAAATGGACTCACTCGTTTACAGGCAGCAGCACCGGCCAGGCAGATATGTCTCCATCCTAAATGGACTCACTCGTTTACAGGCAGCAGCACCGGCCAGGCAGATATGTCTCCATCCTAAATGGACTCACTCGTTTACAGGCAGCAGCACCGGCCAGGCAGATATGTCTCCATCCTAAATGGCACCCTATTCCCTATATAGTGCACTACTTTTGACCAGGATCCATAGGGTTCTGGTTAAAAGTAGTGCACTAAATATGGAATATGGTGCCATTTGGGAAGTAGCCTATCACTTTATTAGATCCATGGGAGAACTCTCTCATTGGCTTTCTACCCCCCAGGATATGTATTAACAGTCAGTACTAACCACTAATATAACCCCTCTATGCTAGCAGCTAGCATAGCAGCATGCGGTCTCCTGTATGGGTGGTCTGTCTGCTTCATTTAACATGGGGGAGTCATTTAAACTTTGGCTGTGATGGTAATGTCTGCTGGACTGAACTGAGGCTTGGAGCAGAGAGGTGAGGAGACAGCAGGAGACAGCAGTGACCTTTAGGGTTCGCACGCACGCACGCACACACACGCACACACGCACACACGCACGCACGCACGCACGCACGCACGCACGCACACAAACAAACAACCCTGACATGTGCTGCAGTTGGGAGACCAAAGCCTCCTCCCCCCTCTCCTTTAGTCTCTCCCTGGCTACAAACACACATCTCCTGAGAGGAGGAGAGTTGCAGAGCTTTAAGCTACTGATGCTGACTGAGGAGATGTACGTTGAGTCACACGGTAAGTAACTGATTAAAAGGAAAGGGGTTATGTTGAAAACCAGTCGAGGATGATGCTGTTTTCTTTTCATTATCATGGCTATGGATGCGTCCGAAATATCATCCTATTTCCTATATAGTGCACTACTTTTGACTAAGGCTCTGGTCAAAAGTAGTGCACTACGTAGGCAATAGCGTGCCATTTGGAATGCATTTTATGGATTTTTATCACCATGGTGATCGTTAATTATGGTCTCCATCTGATCAACCTCCTCACCTCTTGTTCCTGACTGGAATAACACTTCTCACCATGTTCTTTATGAGAACACTTCTCACCATGTTCTTTATGAGAACACTTCTCACCATGTTCTTTATGAGAACACTTCTCACCATGTTCTTTATGAGAACACTTCTCACCATGTTCTTTATGAGAACACTTCTCACCATGTTCTTTATGAGAACACTTCTCACCATGTTCTTTATGATAACAGTTCTCACCATGTTCTTTATGAGAACACTTCTCACCATGTTCTTTATGAGAACACTTCTCACCATGTTCTTTATGAGAACACTTCTCACCATGTTCTTTATGAGAACACTTCTCACCATGTTCTTTATGAGAACACTTCTCATCATGTTCTTTATGAGAACACTTCTCACCATGTTCTTTATGAGAACACTTCTCACCATGTTCTGTCTGATAACACTTCTCACCATGTTCTTTATGAGAACACTTCTCACCATGTTCTTTATGAGAACACTTCTCACCATGTCCTTTATGAGAACACTTCTCACCATGTTCTTTATGATAACACTTCTCACCATGTTCTTTATGATAACAGTTCTCACCATGTTCTTTATGAGAACACTTCTCACCATGTTTTTTTATGCATCATCAGTCATTGATGGAACTGTTCTGAGTTAGTATCACGATGAAGATGATTTTTACCATGCTGCCACAGTGTCTCTGAGAAGACCAGAGTAATCCAACAGAACTGATCTACCGTAACATTGACTGGACTCACAGTGTAATGGATTGAAAGTCTGGATAATGAATGCATTAGGTTGACAGCTATGTATGCACACCGTACATCCCCTGACCTGTGGAAACGCAGCTCCATTCAAATAATGAAGTAAAAAAAGTGATTTAGCGATGGAGTTAACATGAGATGTTTCATAACGTCATGCCCAACCGCAAACAACATGTTTAAAGTGGACAGTGGAAAGGAATTGTTGATGCAGCTTGTATATAGGAAGCAACAGAGGACAACTGGCTGGTTTCTCTCCTAACAGAGGTGCTACTTATTCCATGGAAAACATGTCCAGTTAGATGGTTGTAGCTGGATGGTTGTAGCTGGATGGTTGGAGTTGGATGGTTGGAGCTGGATGGTTGTAGCTGGATGGTTGTAGCTGGATGTTTGGAGCTGGATAGTTGGAGCTGGATGGTTGGAGCTGGATGGTTGGAGCTGGATTGTTGTAGCTGTATGCTTAGAGCTGGATGGTTGTAGCTGGATGGTTGGAGCTGTATGCTTAGAGCTGGATGGTTGGAGCTAGATGGTTGGAGCTGGATGGTTGGAGCTGGATGGTTGGAGCTAGATGGTTGGAGCTGGATGGTTGGAGCTGGATGGTTGGAGCTGGATGGTTGGAGCTGGATGGTTGGAGCTAGATGGTTGGAGCTGGATTGTTGTAGCTGGATGGTTGGAGTTGAATGGCTGGGGCTGGATGGTTGGAGCTTTATGGTTGGAGCTGGATGGTTGGAGCTGGATTGTTGTAGCTGTATGGTTGGAGTTGGATGTTGGAGCTGGATGGTTGGAGCTGGATGGTTGGAGCTGGATGGTTGTAGCTGGATAGTTGGAGCTGGATTGTTGTAACTGTATGCTTAGAGCTGTATGGTTGGAGCTGGATGGTTGGAGATGTTTGTTTGATCACATGGGAAGTACAGCAGGAGAACAACAAAGGGAACATTAGTTATGCTCATCATAAAAGCAGCATGAAATCTATCCCATCAAAGTTTCAACGTTTCAGATCCACTTCAGTTTCAAGGACATGTTTAGGTTCATGTTTCTAACTGAACACTTATTTCATTCAAAACAGTCTCTCCTGCAGATAGTCCAAGTGCTGATGTTTCCAGACTGGTTATATAACACACCTTAGCTATGAAATCAGATATAACCCACCTTAGCTATGAACTCAGATATAACCCACCTTAGCTATGAACTCATATATAACCCACCTTAGCTATGAACTCATATATAACCCACCTTAGCTATGAACTCATATATAACCCACCTTAGCTATGAACTCATATATAACCCCCCTTAGCTATGAAATCACGTCAGGAACAAGAACAAACCAGCCATGTTTTTAAAGTAGAAGTGTTTTGACACCCAACAGCATAGAACATCTCAGGACTGCAGACGGAGGACAAACAAGGATTTAGTACCACACACACACACACACACACACACACACACACACACACACACACACACACACACACACACACACACACACACACACACACACACACACACACACACACACACACACACACACACACACACACTTTCCCCTCTGGAGTGTCAGACACAACATAGGGATTGATGTATCTCAGGGAATAACATGATGATACATTACTCAGAAATCACACTGGATGCTTAGTGTGTGTGTGTGTGTGTGTGTGCATGCTGTGCCTCCTGCTCTTCAAACATCTCCTTCCAAAATCTTGGGCATGTCACGCCTGCTCCCGCTCTCCCTCTCTGGCGCCAGGCTGCCCATCATTACGCACACCTGTCACCATCGTTACGCACATCAGCGCTTCTTTGGACTCACCTGGTCTCCTTAACTTTGTTGATTGCCTCCTCTATATCTGTCTGCTCCTCGGTTTGATCCCTGTGTCAGCATTAATGTCGTTATGTTTCCCCTGTCTAGACGCTGTCCGTGTTTTGTTTCATGTCTGTTATTTATTAAATATTCACTCCCTGTACTTGCTTCTCGTCTCCCAGCGTCTGTCCTCGCAGGACATTAATATGGAGTTGGTCCCCCCCTTTGCTGCTATAACAGCCTCCACTCTTCTGGGAAGGCTTTCCACTAGATGTTGGAACATTGCTGCTATAACAGCCTCCACTCTTCTGGGAAGGCTTTCCACTAGATGTTGGAACATTGCTGCTATAACAGCCTCCACTCTTCTGGGAAGGCTTTCCACTAGATGTTGGAACATTGCTGCTATAACAGCCTCCACTCTTCTGGGAAGGCTTTCCACTAGATGTGGGAACATTGCTACAGGGACTTGATTCCGTTCAGCCACGGGGCGGCAGGTAGCCTAGTGGTTAGAGCGTTGGGCCAGCAACCGGAAGGTTACTAGATTGAATCCCCGAGCAGACAAGGTAAAACTCTGTCGTTCTGCCCCTGAACAAGGCAGTCAACCCACTGTTCCTAGGCTGTCATTGTAATTAAGAATTTGTTCTTAACTGACTTGCCTCGTTAAATAAAGGTTAAAAAAAAGAGCATTAGTGAGGTCGGACACTGATGTTGGGCGATTGGGCCTGGAACAGGGAAAGGCCTTCACCAAACTGTTGCCACAAAGCTGGAAGCACAGAACTGTCTAGAATGTCATTGTATGCTGTAGCGTTAAGATTTCCCTTCTCTGGATCTAAGGGGCCCAAACTATTAAAAACAGCCCCAGACCATTATTGCTCCTCCACAAAACTTTAGAGTTGGCACTGTTTTGAGGCAGGTAATGTTCTCCTGGCATCTTGGCAAACCCAGATTTGTCCATCGGACTGCCAGATTGTGAAGCGTGCGTCATCAGTCCAGAGAACATGTTTCCACTGCTCCACAGTCCAATGGCGGGGAGCTTTACACCTCTCCTGCCGACGCTTGGTATTGCGCATGGAGCTTCCATGGAACAGTTCTTGTGCTGACGTTGCATCCAGAGGCAGATTGGAACTTGGTAGTGAGTGTTGCAACCGAGGACAGGCGATTTTTCCGCACTACGTGCCTACGCACTCGGCGGTCCCGTTCTGTGAGCTTGTGTGACCTACCACTTCACAGCTGAGCCGTTGTTGCTCCTAGACGTTTCCACTTCACAATAACAGCACTTACAGTTGACTGGGGAAGCTCTAGCAGGTCAGACATTTGACAAACTGACTTGTTGGAAAGGTGGCATCCTGTCATCCTACGACAGTGCCACGTTGAAAATCACTGAGCTCTTCAGCAAGGCCATTATACTGCCAATGTTTGTCTATGGAGATTAAATGGCCGTGTGCTCGATTTTAAACACCTGTCAGCAGCAGGTGTGGCTGAAATAGTCGAATCCACTAATTTGAAGGGGTGTCCACATACTTTTGTATCTATATAGTGTGTGTGTGTGTGTGTGTGTGTGTGTCGGCATTACTCTGTCCTGTAATGCATTTCTCTGCACCATACGCTATGTGAAACAGCCAGCCAGTGTACAGTACAGAGGTCTCTGGCCAGAGCTCCAGGCTCAGTCCCGTCTCATGACTGGCTGTTGTGTCATACGGTATTCTTAGAGGGAGTCAACTGAGGCAAAGCCCTCAGCCCAAAGGACAAGGTTCAACCTCTATCTATTCAATATGAAACACACAGAGATGTATGCTAGTGGCTAGTACTCTATTCAATATGAAAACACACAGAGATGTATGCTAGTGGCTAGTACTCTATTCAATATGAAACACACAGAGATGTATGCTAGTGGCTAGTACTCTATCTATTCAATATGAAACACACAGAGATGTATGCTAGTGGCTAGTACTCTATTCAATATGAAACACACAGAGATGTATGCTAGTGGCTAGTACTCTATTCAATATGAAACACACAGAGATGTATGCTAGTGGCTAGTACTCCATCTATTGAATATGAAACACACAGAGATGTATGCTAGTGGCTAGTACTCTATCTATTCAATATGAAACACACAGAGATGTATGCTAGTGGCTAGTGCTCTATTCAATATGAAACACACAGAGATGTATGCTAGTGGCTAGTACTCTATTCAATATGAAACACACAGAGATGTATGCTAGTGGCTAGTACTCTATTCAATATGAAACACACAGAGATGTATGCTAGTGGCTAGTACTCCATCTATTCAATATGAAACACACAGAGATGTATGCTAGTGGCTAGTACTCTATCTATTCAATATGAAACACACAGAGATGTATGCTAGTGGCTAGTACTCTATTCAATATGAAAACACACAGAGATGTATGCTAGTGGCTAGTACTCTATCTATTCAATATGAAACACACAGAGATGTATGCTAGTGGCTAGTACTCTATCTATTCAATATGAAACACACAGAGATGTATGCTAGTGGCTAGTACTCTATCTATTCAATATGAAACACACAGAGATGTATGCTAGTGGCTAGTACTCTATTCAATATGAAACACACAGAGATGTATGCTAGTGGCTAGTACTCTATCTATTCAATATGAAACACACAGAGATGTATGCTAGTGGCTAGTACTCTATCTATTCAATATGAAACACACAGAGATGTATGCTAGTGACTAGTACTCTATTCAATATGAAACACAGAGATGTATGCTAGTGGCTAGTACTCTATTCAATATGAAACACAGAGATGTATGCTAGTGGCTAGTACTCTATTCAATATGAAACACACAGAGATGTATGCTAGTGGCTAGTACTCCATCTATTCAATAGTACTTTGGTCAATGATGATTCGTTGTAAAAATAAATATATTACTTAGTCAGAACTAAGAAATTAGTTGTACAACTAGTTTTAATCCTCCTCTTCAATGAAGTCTTTACTGAAGCAAACCTTACATCCATTCAAGTACTTTGGACCTCATTCCCTGACGACATTTGACCTGGAATAAACATTCCTGTGACAAATAACCACCAGTAAACAATTCATTTATAAAGATGGACATTAAAACTTTTTATTTAATAACGTTTTCCGGCCACAACAATAAAATTTAACAAATAATCACTAAAAAAAGTGACCTTCCATTAGCTGTACATTACATACACTATAGTAAAACTGGCCAAGCTTAAACCCCCACTACAACATTCATGTAGTGCTTCCAGCAGCATTTCACCAAAGACAAAAACATTATACATATGTACAAATCCACATTGAATCCATCGCAAATTTCACATATGTACAGCGTACGTGGCTGTGGTAAAGAGTACTAACATCTATCAACTTTGTTGCTCAGTTCAAGATTCAGTTTTTTTTCTTCCTTCTAAAAGTTGTGTAGTAGAGCTCCCGAGACAGTCAAGAGTTAAAATTCTTACAAGAAAGTAGCAAAAAAGTATTATTTTTTAAAAATTCATTTTGAAAACATTTACGATATAGCCAAATGCTTGATTCTGCCACAGCTATGTTACCTTACCGTGGAGTAGCACATTGGGCTGACTGACACAGCGACTACAGACTGTAGATTGTGATAGGACAGTCTACACTGAAAAGAAGCTACATCCAACCATGTCGAGTACACAGAGGTTAGGAGTTGTGCTACACCGTTCAGACAGAACAGGTGGTGTAATAAAATAAAAACACTTTACTCAATCTCCCTCCATCTCCCTACTTCCTTCTCAGCTGAAGACAAGCATTCTCCAGATACATTGATAGATACGGCCCTTGAATGGCCGAAAGTGGTTTGAGAGCCTTATTTTTACTCAGAAAAATATGAGAAGAAATCCACTGGCTTCATTTCCTCATAGCCACAAACGTAGAAAGGAATGCACTTTGGTATGTAACCAAATGCCCTGGGTTATTCAAATCACAATACGAAGATATATCTATCACAACAGTCTGAGGTAAAGATTAAAATGTGTTTTTGTCCTTCTCTTCAGGAGTAATAAAACAAAGCAAACAGCTATAACCCCTTGAATTGTTTGGATGTTAAGACAGAGGCTGTCAGCTCCTCAACCCGTTCAGAGCATAAGGTGATTGCTTCTTACTAAGCATTCCCTGTTGGCAAAGGGTGTTTCCAGGTGAGAGAGTTAGTCATCCCACAGGACTGAAGCTCTGTCTCCAAACTGCACGGCTGCTGCCGAAATGCCACCCTATTCCCTATATAGTGCACTACTTTTGACCAGGGCCCTATCAAAAGTAGGGTTTGGTCAAAAGTAGTGCACTATATATACACGGAATAGGGTGCCATTTTGGATGTAGCCCGTGTAATACCTGTCATTGTGCGGACGCTTGGCTTCCTCCTCGCTACCACTTCAGAGGTTCAGCCAGGAAGACTGTCTTTGGGCATTGCTTGAAGAAAACATCCATGAAAATGACTGTAAACATTTCAAACATCTGTGAAATGGATGTATGTTCAGGGGAGATGTGCTGTAGGTAGGTGTAGGGGGATGATGTCATTATGTTACTGGTCTTGGGTTACTAAATGAATGGCATTGATAACCAAAGGCACATTGTATTCAACCTAAGGGCACAATTCCTCCCGACTATCAATCCACAAAACAACTACAATTAAAAAGTTAAGAGAACGTTGTGATCCGGCCCCCTGTCCTGCCCCGCCCCGCTGATGTTCTCCAATCAGCAGGTGGCAGTGGGTTCCAAAGGGGGCGGGGCTACTGAGCAGTGTGCAGCTGGCCTTGGCAGGCACTGAACCAATCATCAGCGGGGCAGGTGAGGCGACGCCCACGCCATTGGCCGGGCTCTACTCCCTGACCTGATGAGGTCACCGGGTCGTCCATCCAATCCCCAGCCAGCCACACCTGTTCTGTAGAGTAGAAGTAGTGAGCTCCAATCAGAGACTTCTCCTCTGTGTCCTGGAGCCTCCAAGTATCCACACAGTGACAGTCTGATAGGATCCCATAGTGTAGTGTTGTTGTGCATTAGGTCATAAGTCACTCCGTGGTTACCGACCGACCAACCGACCGACCGACGAAACAACAACACAACATTCTGTTCTATTCAGCCCTAAGTTCAGTTTAATATCTTTTACACCGCCTCTTTTATTTGACAATTATTTTTTTTATGTGAAATAAATAAGTAAAACTTTGACAAAGCTTTAAAGAATTCCCAGTCTGATTATGGTGAACTAATAAAACCTTTGTCAAATACTTTAGAAAATGTGAAGGTTCAACACATTTGGGGGAAATATTTATTACTAGGTTTAGGAATCTGTTTTAAAGGTTGAATTCCACATAAAGTAAGGGGGGGGGGGTATGTGAACCCTTTTTTGGCTGTGCAAGGGAACAAGCGTTTTAGGAATTTACACTCTGGCCAGAGACACGTATTGGTTCACTACTGAAAATATTCAAGAAAGGATCAAATGAAAATGAAACTCCTACTCTACAGTAGCAACAGTCAACATGGTATAAGCTAAGCAATTCAAAAAGCTACATGAATCCACCTTAAGTCCTGATTCATCAGAGTGCTTTATAACCACGTGTTATAACACTCACTGCTTTTCACTACAACCTGGAGTACTACTGAGATAACCCAGGCTCTGAAGAACACCTTCTATTCAGTATTACTGAGATAACCCAGGCTCTGAAGAACACCTTCTATTCAGTATTACTGAGATAACCCAGGCTCTGAAGAACACCTTCTATTCAGTATTACTGAGATAACCCAGGCTCTGAAGAACACCTTCTATTCAGTATTACTGAGATAACCCAGGCTCTGAAGAACACCTTCTATTCAGTACTACTGAGATAACCCAGGCTCTGAGGAACACCTTCTATTCAGTATTACTGAGATAACCCAGGCTCTGAAGAACACCTTCTATTCAGTATTACTGAGATAACCCAGGCTCTGAAGAACACCTTCTATTCAGTACTACTGAGATAACCCAGGCTCTGAAGAACACCTTCTATTCAGTATTACTGAGATAACCCAGGCTCTGAAGAACACCTTCTATTCAGTACTACTGAGATAACCCAGGCTCTGAAGAACACCTTCTATTCAAGTATATGGAGTCATGCCCGTGTAGTAAGCACCTCATTGACCTACCAGCCCCTCCCTCCCTACCTACCTACCTACCTACCTACCTACCTACCTACCTACCTACCTACCTACCTACCTACCCAGCCTGACCCTAGATCAGTCCTTCAACACAGACACAGTCATCTCTGATGAGGACATTATAATATCCACAGTCCTTCAACACAGACACAGTTGTCTCTGATGAGGACATTATAATATCCACAGTCCTTCAACAGACACAGTCGTCTCTGATGAGGACATTATAATATCCACAGTCCTTCAACAGACACAGTTGTCTCTGATGAGGACATTATAATATTCAAAGCCACTTCACCTCAGCTCTACTCTGCCTCAGCACACTTAGTTTCTAATCATCCAATAATCTGCTACAACAAAACAAAATACATTTTTGCTCCAAAATCCTCTATACCACCATTTTCAAATAAAAAGCACCACTGTTTTGCTGTGAGGATATACAGTTCACAGCAGCTGTACCAAGGAACAGCACCTAATAACTTACTATGTCGACATCTTATATTCTGATAGATGCCATTCCTCTCCCCCTCTCCCCTCCTCTCCTCTCCCCTCCTCCCCCCTCCTCCTCTCCTCCCCCCTCCTCCTCTCCCCCCTCTCCTCTCCTCTCCCCCCCTCTCCCTCCTCTCCCCCCTCTCCTCTCCTCTCCCTCCTCTCCTCTCCCCTCTCCTCCTCTCCCATCCCCTCCTCTCCTCTCTGACAGAACACATTCTGTGTATCACTCCCTTGTTTGTGGTACAGGTGAGAACAGACAAACCTGCACTCTTTTTCCCCCTCGTTCTAGTTCTGTTGTTTAAGGAATGTCAAGAGAAATACAGGCACGTACCATAGTCTGTCATGTAAACAAATGTTTCCACCCCGCGGTCCAACCTCTCACTTTAACTCTTAACAGTCTTAAAACAGTCACTTTCCATCCTCCTTTGACCAAAACCTCATCTCGGATACTATTATCTTAGCTTATAAAAAACACCTTTCTCACAGCTATTTAATGTCACAATGTCAGTCAGATAAGGTAGAGAAGCAGAGCCTAAATATCTCCAGTGTCTGAAATGAGTTAGTTATGGACATGTGTTTATCGTGGCCAGCCACCCATTCTGTTTTTCTACACTATCATGCCCAGGTTATGAATCTCTGCTTGGGCCAGATTGTGTGAACGGTAGTCACCTGTCCCATCATACCACACAGTCCTGAGACTAAACACCTAAAAGCTTTGTTCCCTTCATCATGACCACTTTCATGTTTTTGTCTTGTTTATATTTCCATAAAAGCTGCTACAGAGCTGCTAAACAATGATGCAGTGAATAATAACGCTGAATAATCCCCTCTGTCTAAAAACCACACTGTTGAGTACTGGGACTGGTACTGTTTGGCTTCCCCGGTTGTTTTTGCTCTCAGGAGATGGACACAATCATCTCTCCATTTAAAAAACCAACCAAACCAGTAAGAAGAGATATCCTAGATTAGACCACCAACTAGTGTTGTTTACTGTTCCTTCAACTGACTAGTTTTGGCAACACTGTCCTCTGTTGGATGTTCCCGTTAGCGTCCGTCATTTGTGCCAGGTTAGTCCTTATCTTGGAGGTGGAGCCCGAGGTGGGGGGTAATTTGGAGATTGAGGTGATAGCACCAGAGCCCCCGTCGGTGATACGCTTCACGGCCGTTTTGTCCCCCGTGGGAGGTTTGGGCAAGCGCCTCCTGAGCCAGGGGTGCCTGAGGGCCTGGCTGGGGGTCATGCGCACAGCAGGGTCCCACTCCAGACACTGCTTGATGAAGTCCAGGAACAGGGGGTCATCGCAGCCCTTCAAGGCCGTCACCCACTCCTTGCTCCCCGGGGGTCCCCTCAGCTTGCCCCGGCGGGAGCGCCCCCCGTTCAGCACCACCGAGCCGTCCGGCAGGGTCGTCACCGCGCAGTACCGGGGGAAACCCTTGGAGCTCACAAAGTTTTTGGCTCTCTTGGAAGAGTCCAGCAGTTTCTGCGAGGGCACGCCAAGCAGCTCCATGACGCATGCCAGTTGGTCCCCTTCATCTTCGCCCGGCAGGAGAGGGTACCCAGTGAGTAACTCTGCTAAGATACAGCCCAGGCTCCACATGTCAATAGGCATCCCATAGCGTGACCCCAGGATGACCTCAGGAGCTCTGTAAAAACGAGACTGGATGTAGGTGTAAACCCGCTGGTGCTCGTAGCAACTAGAGCCAAAGTCGATCACCTTGATCCCGCTGCGTCCCTGCTGCTTCAGGAGAATGTTCTCTGGCTTCAGGTCACAGTGGATGATACGGTTCTTGTGCAGTGAGTCCAGACACTGCAGGATAGAGTGGGCGAACTTCCTGACGAGCGGCAAGCTGAAGCCCTGGAACTTGTTCTTCTTGATGAGCTCGTAGAGGTTCATGCTGAGGAGTTCAAAGGTCATGCAGATGTGGTTACGGAATGTGAAGTTCTCCAGCATGTGGATCACGTTCATGGTGGAGTCTTTGTCCTGCTTCCTCAGGTGCTCCAGGATCCGGATCTCCTCCGCCGCCTGGCGGTGGAACCTCTTCTCATTCCTCACCATCTTCAGCGCCACGTGGCAGTGGGCCTTGTGATCGTAGGCCTTCACCACCTGACCGAAACTGCCCTTGCCAATCACCTTGAGAACCTCGTAGCGGTAGGAGACGTGGTCGTGGGGCACCTGGATGTAGGAGCCCTGATCGTCATCGTAGCCTCCGTTGTTGGACCCCCCGATCACCCCCGGCCTCTTCTTGGCGTTGGGGCCAGCGAAGTACACTTCTGGGTAGCTGAATATCTCATGGTGCTCGAAGGCCGTAAGCTTGGGCATGAACTGCTTCATGGCCTGCTCCGGGGTCAGGGTGGCCGGCTGAGGCTTGCTGTCGGTGGACTTGAGGGAGGCTGAGCTGGCCTGCCGACACTGGGCCGTGGTAGTGGTGATGTCGGGCTGCTGTCGGTCAGGCTGCTGTCGGTCAGGCTGCTGTCGGTCAGGCTGCGGTAGCCCTGCCCGGCCCACAGAGGCCAACCCATTGGGCTGTGCAGTCAACACTGTCCGTTTGTTGCTGTTCTCCTCAAACAGCTGTTGAACGTGGATCTGTTGGTGGTTCCCCACGTGCATGTGGTCACTCATGGTGTGCTTATTGCCTCCAACCTGGAAGAGATCAGACAGAACAAGCCATTAGAATCAGCAGCAGCATCAACAGGAAAAGACCCATCTGAAAACAACGGACAGAAACAGTTGAACCCTGCACCCAAATACTTTGAGGAACTATTGAGTCGAGCATGCCAATTGTGGATTCTAAAAGATACAGGACATTTCATGGGGTTTAAAACAGTACATTATTTGACTGAATCTCCAACCAACACAAAGGTGTGTTTCTAGATATAATCCATCTACCGCTGACAGGAACACCTGGTCTAGGTCTCTGATGTGTTTCTAGATATAATCCATCTACCACTGACAGGAACACCTGGTCTAGGTCTCTGATGTGTTTCTAGATATAATCCAACTACCACTGACAGGAACACCTGGTCTAGGTCTCTGATGTGTTTCTAGATATAATCCATCTACCACTGACAGGAACACCTGGTCTAGGTCTCTGATGTGTTTCTAGATATAATCCAACTACCACTGACAGGAACACCTGGTCTAGGTCTCTGATGTGTTTCTAGATATAATCCATCTACCACTGACAGGAACACCTGGTCTAGGTCTCTGATGTGTTTCTAGATATAATCCATCTACCACTAACAGGAACAGGTTTTATCTTGTGTAGGTCTTAGCTTGTGGTTTATAAAGACATTACAGCATCTACAGGACAGTGGTGTTGTATCTATAGCAGAGTAAAGCTTTATCTAGCTCGCCGTACTGATCTGCAGGATAAGGCTCTTAGCAGGGAGTAGTGTGTGTGTGTGTGTGTCTGAAGGCCCTTAGCAGGGAGTAATGTGTGTGTGTGTGTGTGTGTGTGTGTGTGTCTGAAGGCCCTTAGCAGGGAGTAATGTGTGTGTGTGTGTGTGTGTGTGTGTGTGTGTGTGTGTCTGAAGGCCCTTAGCAGGGAGTAATGTGTGTGTGTCTGGTAGAGTTGTGTTACTATACTAGTCCAGCTGATAAAGGAACCAGGAAGAAGGAAGCTGTAGGGAGAGTTGTGTTACTATACTAGTCCAGCTGATAAAGGAACCAGGAAGAAGGAAGCTGTAGGGAGAGTTGTGTTACTACACTAGTCCAGCTGATAAAGGAACCAGGAAGAAGGAAGCTGTAGGGAGAGTTGTGTTACTATACTAGTCCAGCTGATAAAGGAACCAGGAAGAAGGAAGCTGTAGGGAGAGTTGTGTTACTATACTAGTCCAGCTGATAAAGGAACCAGGAAGAAGGAAGCTGTAGGGAGAGTTGTGTTACTATACTAGTCCAGCTGATAAAGGAATGGGGGAGGAGACAACAGAAGACAAAGGGGGACTCTCTCACTCCCCGTCCTACTCTGCTCTGGACCAAATCAACAGAAAAGACAGTGTGTGTTTGTGTGTGAGCGTGTGTGTGCGTGTGTGCTGCAGGAAGATTGTGAAATAGGACACAATGGTGAACAAACCGGATTTCCAGACTCAACAGGTTTCAAGGGATCAGCTCCCATCGGGACTAGACTGTCTCTTAGTGTTCACCTCCTCAGTACTGACTGCTGCTCGCTGCCAGGCCCTTTACCCTCCCTTACTCTGCATAACATTACTGACCAGCCCTATACCCTCCCTTACTCTGCATAACATTACTGACCAGCCCAGCCCTATACCCTCCCTTACTCTGCATAACATTACTGACCAGCCCTATACCCTCCCTTACTCTGCATAACATTACTGACCAGCCCAGCCCTATACCCTCCCTTACTCTGCATAACATTACTGACCAGCCCTATACCCTCCCTTACTCTGCATAACATTACTGACCAGCCCAGCCCTATACCCTCCCTTACTCTGCATAACATTACTGACCAGCCCTATACCCTCCCTTACTCTGCATAACATTACTGACCAGCCCAGCCCTATACCCTCCCTTACTCTGCATAACATTACTGACCAGCCCTATACCCTCCCTTACTCTGCATAACATTACTGACCAGCCCAGCCCTATACCCTCCCTTACTCTGCATAACATTACTGACCAGCCCTATACCCTCCCTTACTCTGCATAACATTACTGACCAGCCCAGCCCTATACCCTCCCTTACTCTGCATAACATTACTGACCAGCCCTATACCCTCCCTTACTCTGCATAACATTACTGACCAGCCCAGCCCTATACCCTCCCTTACTCTGCATAACATTACTGACCAGCCCTATACCCTCCCTTACTCTGCATAACATTACTGACCAGCCCAGCCCTATACCCTCCCTTACTCTGCATAACATTACTGACCAGCCCAGCCCTATACCCTCCCTTACTCTGCATAACATTACTGACCAGCCCAGCCCTATACCCTCCCTTACTCTGCATAACAATACTGACCAGTCCAGCCCAGCTCGGGGCTGATGTATATCTGATGACCTCATAGACCATAATACAACCCTGCCTCATCCAACTGGTCTGTTTTGCTCTCTCTTTCCCTCACTCTCTCCCCTTCTCTCCTCTCTCTCTCTCTCTTTCTCCCGCTCTCTCTCTCTCCCCTTCTCCTCTCCTCTCTATCTCCCTCTCCTCTCTACCCCCCTCCCTCTCCTCTATCTTTCTCCCTCTCTCTGTCTCTCTGCATTGTGTCAATGACATACTGCATTATGTGTTTGAATAAAGTCACTAGAAACTCCCTACCAGGTCAGACTAGTCACTAGAAACTCCCTACCAGGTCAGACTAGTCACTAGAAACTCACTACCAGGTCAGACTAGTCACTAGAAACTCCCTACCAGGTCAGACTAGTCACTAGAAACTCCCTACCAGGTCAGACTAGTCACTAGAAACTCACTACCAGGTCAGACTAGTCACTAGAAACTCACTACCAGGTCAGACTAGTCACTAGAAACTCCCTACCAGGTCAGACTAGTCACTAGAAACTCCCTACCAGGTCAGACTAGTCACTAGAAACTCCCTACCAGGTCAGACTAGTCACTAGAAACTCCCTACCAGGTCAGACTAGTCACTAGAAACTCACTACCAGGTCAGACTAGTCACTAGAAACTCACTACCAGGTCAGACTAGTCACTAGAAACTCACTACCAGGTCAGACTAGTCACTAGAAACTCCCTACCAGGTCAGACTAGTCACTAGAAACTCCCTACCAGGTCAGACTAGTCACTAGAAACTCACTACCAGGTCAGACTAGTCACTAGAAACTCACTACCAGGTCAGACTAGTCACTAGAAACTCACTACCAGGTCAGACTAGTCACTAGAAACTCACTACCAGGTCAGACTAGTCACTAGAAACTCACTACCAGGTCAGACTAGTCACTAGAAACTCACTACCAGGTCAGACTAGTCACTAGAAACTCACTACCAGGTCAGACTAGTCACTAGAAACTCACTACCAGGTCAGACTAGTCACTAGAAACTCACTACCAGGTCAGACTAGTCACTAGAAACTCACTACCAGGTCAGACTAGTCACTAGAAACTCACTACCAGGTCAGACTAGTCACTAGAAACTCACTACCAGGTCAGACTAGTCACTAGATTCTTCCTAGTAAAATCCATAGAGGATGACATGTACAATATGCCCCTTCCTTCAGTATGAGTAGAGAGAAGTTTTAGGTTGTTTTTGGGAAATGTTTTTTCATAATAACTTCAATACTCTGTGTATCTAGCTCCTTCTTTCCTATAAATGTTTACCATGAACGGTATTAGTGTACTTCCTGTGTTCCTGAGCTTCCTCCCCAGCAGACCCTTCCTAAGTAGATAAGGTGATTACCTCCTCGCTCGGCAGACATCTTGTTTTCTCTGCAACATCCTGTTGCTTCGTTCAGGCAGGGGTTTGTCTATTCCCCCTGTCCTACTGCTTCCACACACACACACACACACACACACACACACACACACACACACACACACACACACACACACACACACACACACACACACACACTAGACCTTTCAGACCATGGTTAGAGTCCTTCTTCTCTCCCTCCAGAAACCATTACTGTCCTGTCTGTAGACTAGACTAACCATTACTGTCCTGTCTGTAGACTAGACTAACCATTACTGTCCTGTCTGTAGACTAGACTAACCATTACTGTCCTGTCTGTAGACTAGACTAACCATTACTGTCCTGTCTGTAGACTAGACTAACCATTACTGTCCTGTCTGTAGACTAGACTAACCATTACTGTCCTGTCTGTAGACTAGACTAACCATTACTGTCCTGTCTGTAGAATAGAGTCTGTCTCAATACAGTAGGTATTCCATACATTACACTGTAATCAGCTGGTAGAACTGGTTTATTACTCTGTAGACTAGAGTCTGTCTCAATACAGTAGGTATTCCATACATTACACTGTAATCAGCTGGTAGAACTGGTTTATTACTCTGTAGAATAGAGTCTGTCTCAATACAGTAGGTATTCCATACATTACACTGTACTCAGCTGGTAGAACTGGTTTATTACTCTGTAGACTAGAGTCTGTCTCAATACAGTAGGTATTCCATACATTACACTGTAATCAGCTGGTAGAACTGGTTTATTACTCTGTAGACTAGAGTCTGTCTCAATACAGTAGGTATTCCATACATTACACTGTAATCAGCTGGTAGAACTGGTTTATTACTCTGTAGACTAGAGTGTGTCTCAATACAGTAGGTATTCCATACATTACACTGTAATCAGCTGGTAGAACTGGTTTATTACTCTGTAGACTAGAGTCTGTCTCAATACAGTAGGTATTCCATACATTACACTGTAATCAGCTGATAGAATTGGTTTATTACTCTGTAGACTAGAGTCTGTCTCAATACAGTAGGTATTCCATACATTACACTGTAATCAGCTGGTAGAACTGGTTTATTACTCTGTAGACTAGAGTCTGTCTCAATACAGTAGGTATTCCATACATTACACTGTAATCAGCTGGTAGAATTGGTTTATTACTCTGTAGAATAGAGTCTGTCTCAATACAGTAGGTATTCCATACATTACACTGTAATCAGCTGGTAGAACTGGTTTATTACTCTGTAGACTAGAGTCTGTCTCAATACAGTAGGTATTCCATACATTACACTGTAATCAGCTGGTAGAACTGGTTTATTACTCTGTAGACTAGAGTCTGTCTCAATACAGTAGGTATTCCATACATTACACTGTAATCAGCTGGTAGAACTGGTTTATTACTCTGTAGACTAGAGTCTGTCTCAATACAGTAGGTATTCCATACATTACACTGTAATCAGCTGGTAGAATTGGTTTATTACTCTGTCTGCACTCTAACCCGATGGTCATTTCACTTCTAACTTCCTCTATTCGCCTGGGGTGATATCCCAAAAGTCACCCTATTCCCTACATAGTGTTCCACTGTTGTGTGTATACTTTATAGTGCGCTATAAAGGGAATAGGGTGCCACTTCAGACACACCTAGAGGTCACCGTGTGATAATTCATCAGAACGTATCAGAGTACGGTAACAGAGACTGGTCTCCGAGAGGTCACCGTGTGATAATTCATCAGAACGTATCAGAGTACGGTAACAGAGACTGGTCTCCGAGAGGTTACCGTGTGATAATTCATCAGAACGTATCAGAGTACGGTAACAGAGACTGGTCTCCTAGAGGTTACCGTGTGATAATTCATCAGAACGTATCAGAGTACGGTAACAGAGACTGGTCTCCTAGAGGTTACCGTGTGATAATTCATCAGAACGTATCAGAGTACGGTAACAGAGACTGGTCTCCTAGAGGTTACCGTGTGATAATTCATCAGAACGTATCAGAGTACGGTAACAGAGACTGGTCTCCTAGAGGTTACCGTGTGATAATTCATCAGAACGTATCAGAGTACGGTAACAGAGACTGGTCTCCTAGAGGTTACCGTGTGATAATTCATCAGAACGTATCAGAGTACGGTAACAGAGACTGGTCTCCTAGAGGTTACCGTGTGATAATTCATCAGAACGTATCAGAGTACGGTAACAGAGACTGGTCTCCTAGAGGTTACCGTGTGATAATTCATCAGAACGTATCAGAGTACGGTAACAGAGACTGGTCTCCTAGAGGTTACCGTGTGATAATTCATCAGAACGTATCAGAGTACGGTAACAGAGACTGGTCTCCTAGAGGTTACCGTGTGATAATTCATCAGAACGTATCAGAGTACGGTAACAGAGACTGGTCTCCTAGAGGTTACCGTGTGATAATTCATCAGAACGTATCAGAGTACGGTAACAGAGACTGGTCTCCTAGAGGTTACCGTGTGATAATTCATCAGAACGTATCAGAGTACGGTAACAGAGACTGGTCACCTAGAGGTTACCGTGTGATAATTCATCAGAACGTATCAGAGTACGGTAACAGAGACTGGTCACCTAGAGGTTACCGTGTGATAATTCATCAGAACGTATCAGAGTACGGTAACAGAGACTGGTCACCTAGAGGTTACCGTGTGATAATTCATCAGAACGTATCAGAGTACGGTAACAGAGACTGGTCACCTAGAGGTTACCGTGTGATAATTCATCAGAACGTATCAGAGTACGGTAACAGAGACTGGTCACCTAGAGGTTACCGTGTGATAATTCATCAGAACGTATCAGAGTACGGTAACAGAGACTGGTCACCTAGAGGTTACCGTGTGATAATTCATCAGAACGTATCAGAGTACGGTAACAGAGACTGGTCTCCTAGAGGTTACCGTGTGATAATTCATCAGAACGTATCAGAGTACGGTAACAGAGACTGGTCTCCTAGAGGTTACCGTGTGATAATTCATCAGAACGTATCAGAGTACGGTAACAGAGACTGGTCTCCTAGAGGTTACCGTGTGATAATTCATCAGAACGTATCAGAGTACGGTAACAGAGACTGGTCACCTAGAGGTTACCGTGTGATAATTCATCAGAACGTATCAGAGTACGGTAACAGAGACTGGTCACCTAGAGGTTACCGTGTGATAATTCATCAGAACGTATCAGAGTACGGTAACAGAGACTGGTCTCCTAGAGGTTACCGTGTGATAATTCATCAGAACGTATCAGAGTACGGTAACAGAGACTGGTCTCCTAGAGGTGTTGTTGTATTATGAGGGCAAAACAAGCGTTCTGCTGCCTGGCTTTCCTTCAACAGATCCTAGTGGATTTGCTTGTTATTCGGCCCAGATGGCAGATCCCTGGATAGAGAGAGGATGGTGTAACACAAACAGCCTGCTACCTCCTACTAACTGTACTGTAGCTATGATACCAATACACACTGTGACAGGGAATGACTTTTAAAGAAACACATCGGCTTGTTGAACATCTGTCTGTCTCTCTCTAACTCTGACACTTGCCCTGGAACACAGACAGGACAGAGCTGGTGCTAGTCCTCTGGGTTAAGGTCCCCTTGCCCTGGAACACAGACAGGACAGAGCTGGTGCTAGCCCTCTGGGTTAAGGTTCCCTTGTCCTGGAACACAGACAGGACAGAGCTGGTGCTAGTCCTCTGGGTTAAGGTCCCCTTGTCCTGGAACACAGACAGGACAGAGCTGGTGCTAGTCCTCTGGGTTAAGGTCCCCTTGTCCTGGAACACAGACAGGACAGAGCTGGTGCTAGTCCTCTGGGTTAAGGTCCCCTTGCCCTGGAACACAGACAGGAAAGAGCTGGTGCTAGTCCTCTGGGTTAAGGTCCCCTTGCCCTGGAACACAGACAGGACAGAGCTGGTGCTAGTCCTCTGGGTTAAGGTCCCCTTGCCCTGGAACACAGACAGGACAGAGCTGGTGCTAGCCCTCTGGGTTAAGGTTCCCTTGTCCTGGAACACAGACAGGACAGAGCTGGTGCTAGTCCTCTGGGTTAAGGTCCCCTTGTCCTGGAACACAGACAGGACAGAGCTGGTGCTAGTCCTCTGGGTTAAGGTCCCCTTGCCCTGGAACACAGACAGGACAGAGCTGGTGCTAGTCCTCTGGGTTAAGGTCCCCTTGCCCTGGAATACAGACAGGACAGAGCTGGTGCTAGTCCTCTGGGTTAAGGTCCCCTTGCCCTGGAACACAGACAGGACAGAGCTGCTACTAGTCCTCTGGGTTAAGGTCCCCTTGTCCTGGAACACAGACAGGACAGAGCTGGTGCTAGTCCTCTGGGTTAAGGTCCCCTTGCCCTGGAACACAGACAGGACAGAGCTGCTACTAGTCCTCTGGGTTAAGGTCCCCTTGCCCTGGAACACAGACAGGACAGAGCTGGTGCTAGTCCTCTGGGTTAAGGTCCCCTTGCCCTGGAACACAGACAGGACAGAGCTGGTGCTAGTCCTCTGGGTTAAGGTCCCCTTGTCCTGGAACACAGACAGGACAGAGCTGGTGCTAGTCCTCTGGGTTAAGGTCCCCTTGTCCTGGAACACAGACAGGACAGAGTTGATGCTAGTCCTCTGGGTTAAGGTCCCCTTGCCCTGGAACACAGACAGGACAGAGCTGCTACTAGTCCTCTGGGTTAAGGTCCCCTTGCCCTGGAACACAGACAGGACAGAGCTGGTGCTAGTCCTCTGGGTTAAGGTCCCCTTGCCCTGGAACACAGACAGGACAAAGCTGGTGCTAGTCCTCTGGGTTAAGGTCCCCTTGCCCTGGAACACAGACAGGACAGAGCTGGTGCTAGTCCTCTGGGTTAAGGTCCCCTTGCCCTGGAACACAGACAGGACAAAGCTGGTGCTAGTCCTCTGGGTTAAGGTCCCCTTGTCCTGGAACACAGACAGGACAGAGCTGGTGCTAGTCCTCTGGGTTAAGGTCCCCTTGCCCTGGAACACAGACCGGACAGAGCTGGTGCTAGTCCTCTGGGTTGAGGGGACAGTCAGTCCCAGCATGTCCTTGATGTAAAGGCACAGGCTTACATTGTGTGTCTTTTTAAAGCACCAAGGTAATAAACTAGACCCCTTCTGAAATGTTCAGCATGTCACCCTGTTCCTAGTGTCTGAATGTTCTCAGCTGGTCTCTGTACTACAGAACAGGACTGAGAGGTGGTAGTCAGCTGGTCTCTGTACTACAGAACAGGACTGAGAGGTGGTAGTCAGCTGGTCTCTGTACTACAGAACAGGACTGAGAGGTGGTAGTCAGCTGGTCTCTGTACTACAGAACAGGACTGAGAGGTGGTAGTCAGCTGGTCTCTGTACTACAGAACAGGACTGAGAGGTGGTAGCCAGCTGGTCTCTGTACTACAGAACAGGACTGAGAGGTGGTAGTCAGCTGGTCTCTGTACTACAGAACAGGACTGAGAGGTGGTAGTCAGCTGGTCTCTGTACTACAGAACAGGACTGAGAGGTGGTAGTCAGCTGGTCTCTGTACAACAGAACAGGACTGAGAGGTGGTAGTCAGCTGGTCTCTGTACTACAGAACAGGACTGAGAGGTGGTAGTCAGCTGGTCTCTGTACTACAGAACAGGACTGAGAGGTGGTAGTCAGCTGGTCTCTGTACTACAGAACAGGACTGAGAGGTGGTGGAGCTATAAATGCTTTCACCATGCCAACTAGAGTTATTCCACCATGCCAACTAGTTATTCCACCATGTCAACTAGAGTTATTCCGCCATGTCAACTAGAGTTATTCCACCATGTCAGCTAGAGTTATTCCACCATGTCAACTAGAGTTATTCCGCCACGTCAACTAGAGTTATTCCGCCATGTCAACTAGAGTTATTCCACCATGTCAGCTAGAGTTATTCCACCATGTCAACTAGAGTTATTCCACCATGTCAACTAGAGTTATTCCACCATGTCAACTAGAGTTATTCCGCCATGTCAACTAGAGTTATTCCGCCATGTCAACTAGAGTTATTCCGCCATGTCAACTAGAGTTATTCCGCCATGTCAGCTAGAGTTATTCCACCATGTCAACTAGAGTTATTCCACCATGTCAACTAGAGTTATTCCGCCATGTCAACTAGAGTTATTCCACCATGTCAACTAGAGTTATTCCGCCATGTCAACTAGAGTTATTCCACCAAGTCAACTAGAGTTATTCCACCATGTCAACTAGAGTTATTCCACCATGTCAACTAGAGTTATTCCACCATGTCAACTAGAGTTATTCCACCATGTCAACTAGAGTTATTCCACCATGTCAACTAGAGTTATTCCACCATGTCAACTAGAGTTATTCCGCCATGTCAACTAGAGTTATTCCGCCATGTCAACTAGAGTTATTCCACCAAGTCAACTAGAGTTATTCCACCATGTCAACTAGAGTTATTCCACCATGTCAACTAGAGTTATTCCGCCATGTCAACTAGAGTTATTCCGCCATGTCAACTAGAGTTATTCCACCATGTCAGGTAGAGTTATTCCACCATGTCAACTAGAGTTATTCCGCCATGTCAACTAGAGTTATTCCGCCATGTCAACTAGAGTTATTCCACCAAGTCAACTAGAGTTATTCCACCATGTCAACTAGAGTTATTCCACCATGTCAACTAGAGTTATTCCGCCATGTCAACTAGAGTTATTCCACCATGTCAGCTAGAGTTATTCCACCATGTCAACTAGAGTTATTCCGCCACGTCAACTAGAGTTATTCCGCCATGTCAACTAGAGTTATTCCACCATGTCAGCTAGAGTTATTCCACCATGTCAACTAGAGTTATTCCACCATGTCAACTAGAGTTATTCCACCATGTCAACTAGAGTTATTCCACCATGCCAACTAGTTATTCCACCATGTCAACTAGAGTTATTCCGCCATGTCAACTAGAGTTATTCCACCATGTCAGCTAGAGTTATTCCACCATGTCAACTAGAGTTATTCCGCCACGTCAACTAGAGTTATTCCGCCATGTCAACTAGAGTTATTCCACCATGTCAACTAGAGTTATTCCGCCATGTCAACTAGAGTTATTCCACCAAGTCAACTAGAGTTATTCCACCATGTCAACTAGAGTTATTCCACCATGTCAACTAGAGTTATTCCACCATGTCAACTAGAGTTATTCCACCATGTCAACTAGAGTTATTCCACCATGTCAACTAGAGTTATTCCGCCATGTCAACTAGAGTTATTCCACCAAGTCAACTAGAGTTATTCCACCATGTCAACTAGAGTTATTCCACCATGTCAACTAGAGTTATTCCACCATGTCAACTAGAGTTATTCCACCATGTCAACTAGAGTTATTCCACCATGTCAACTAGAGTTATTCCACCATGTCAACTAGAGTTATTCCACCATACCATACTTGTACAAAATGTTTATCTACACACAGTCACATCATGTTGAACTAGTGTCTGTGAAATGATCAGCCATGTATTGTTACCTCTGAGACAATCTACTGTGTGTCTGTCTCAATAGCTGTTCTAAATGCTGCCTTTTTAACACTTGTCCTGTGTCTTGGTTGGTTAACAGGGACATGATGTGGACAGGTGGGGGGGCAGGTCAGGGAGAGGGTAGAAAGGACGACAGCTGCAGATTACAGGATACCACTGGTCTGTAGCCCAAACGACACACAAACCACACGTGTTCAGTAGAGCACACCGCAGCAAAAGACAGTCCCTCCCTGGTTCAGTCCGTTTGGGGCGTGATGAACAAGACCCAGCTCTCTGCAGACGGCCGGGGGTACCACAGTCATTTATCACACCCCTCACCACCCCCAGTGTCCCAACTAAGACAATGATCATCTCTGACTGCAAATACGTCTCAAATAGCCCCCTATTCTCATATAGAGCCGATGGGCTTTGGTCACAGGTAGGGCACTAGAGAGGGAATAGGGGGCCGTTTGGGAGGAGAGCTGTGTTTTGCTCCCAGCGTTGTGTTCCACTAAGAGGCTTTGTTTCGCCACCGCTCTGTATTGTAGAGGTTCTGGTTCTAGAACAGATGTCTTCACCACCTCTCTGTATTGTAGAGGTTCTGGTTCCAGAACAGATGTCTTCGCCACCTCTCTGTATTGTAGAGGTTCTGGTTCCAGAACAGATGTCTTCACCACCTCTCTGTATTGTAGAGGTTCTGGTTCCAGAACAGATGTCTTCACCACCTCTCTGTATTGTAGAGGTTCTGGTTCCAGAACAGACGTCTTCACCACCGCTCTGTATTGTAGAGGTTCTGGTTCCAGAACAGACGTCTTCACCACCTCTCTGTATTGTAGAGGTTCTGGTTCTAGAACAGACGTCTTCGCCACCTCTCTGTATTGTAGAGGTTCTGGTTCCAGAACAGATGTCTTCACCACCTCTCTGTATTGTAGAGGTTCTGGTTCCAGAACAGATGTCTTCACCACCGCTCTGTATTGTAGAGGTTCTGGTTCCAGAACAGATGTCTTCACCACCTATCTGTATTGTAGAGGTTCTGGTTCCAGAACTGATGTCTTCACCACCTCTCTGTATTGTAGAGGTTCTGGTTCCAGAACAGATGTCTTCACCACCTCTCTGTATTGTAGAGGTTCTGGTTTCAGAACAGATGTCTTCACCACCTATCTGTATTGTAGAGGTTCTGGTTCCAGAATAGATGTCTTCACCACCTCTCTGTATTGTAGAGGTTCTGGTTCTAGAACAGATGTCTTCGCCACCTCTCTGTATTGTAGAGGTTCTGGTTCCAGAACAGATGTCTTCACCACCTCTCTGTATTGTAGAGGTTCTGGTTCCAGAACAGATGTCTTCGCCACCTCTCTGTATTGTAGAGGTTCTGGTTCCAGAACAGATGTCTTCGCCACCTCTCTGTATTGTAGAGGTTCTGGTTCCAGAACAGATATCTTCGCCACCTCTTTGTATTGTAGAGGTTCTGGTTCCAGAACAGATGTCTTCGCCACCTCTCTGTATTGTAGAGGTTCTGGTTCCAGAACAGATGTCTTCACCACCTCTCTGTATTGTAGAGGTTCTGGTTCTAGAACAGATGTCTTCGCCACCTCTCTGTATTGTAGAGGTTCTGGTTCCAGAACAGATGTCTTCGCCACCTCTCTGTATTGTAGAGGTTCTGGTTCCAGAACAGATGTCTTCACCACCTCTCTGTATTGTAGAGGTTCTGGCTCCAGAACAGATGTCTTCGCCACCTCTCTGTATTGTAGAGGTTCTGGTTCCAGAACAGATGTCTTTGTGTCAACACTAATGAGGTTAGTTCAGTTCAGGACAAACAGAAGAAACAGAACAGTCAATAACTGAGTGGACAGAGAGCTAGCAACCTTGACAGCATTAGATAGGCCAATTCTCCCACTAATAACACCTGAACATGTGACCTTATTGTGTCTCTGTCCTCTTCCTCTCTGGATAACAATGACTGTCTGTAACACATGGAGCAACTGTTACTGCCAGTGACCTGCCTGGAATGGACACCAGGACTACTTGAACAAACAGGCCTGACAGGGAGCGTAGCTACTGGAATGGACACCAGGACTACTTGAACAAACAACAGACCTGACAGGGAGCGTAGCTACTGGAATGGACACCAGGACTACTTGAACAAACAACAGACCTGACAGGGAGCGTAGCTACTGGAATGGACACCAGGACTACTTGAACAAACAACAGACCTGACAGGGAGCGTAGCTACTGGAATGGACACCAGGGCTACTTGAACAAACAACAGACCTGACAGGGAGCGTAGCTACTGGAATGGACACCAGGACTACTTGAACAAACAACAGACCTGACAGGGAGCGTAGCTACTGGAATGGACACCAGGACTACTTGAACAAACAACAGACCTGACAGGGAGCGTAGCTACTGGAATGGACACCAGGACTACTTGAACAAACAACAGACCTGACAGGGAGCGTAGCTACTGGAATGGACACCAGGACTACTTGAACAAACAACAGACCTGACAGGGAGCGTAGCTACTGGAATGGACACCAGGACTACTTGAACAAACAGACCTGACAGGGAGCGTAGCTACTGGAATGGACACCAGGACTACTTGAACAAACAACAGACCTGACAGGGAGCGTAGCTACTGGAATGGACACCAGGACTACTTGAACAAACAGGCCTGACAGGGAGCGTAGCTACTGGAATGGACACCAGGACTACTTGAACAAACAGGCCTGACAGGGAGCGTAGCTACTGGAATGGACACCAGGACTACTTGAACAAACAACAGACCTGACAGGGAGCGTAGCTACTGGAATGGACACCAGGACTACTTGAACAAACAACAGACCTGACAGGGAGCGTAGCTACTGGAATGGACACCAGGACTACTTGAACAAACAACAGACCTGACAGGGAGCGTAGCTACTGGAATGGACACCAGGACTACTTGAACAAACAGGCCTGACAGGGAGCGTAGCTACTGGAATGGACACCAGGACTACTTGAACAAACAACAGACCTGACAGGGAGCGTAGCTACTGGAATGGACACCAGGACTACTTGAACAAACAACAGACCTGACAGGCAGCGTAGCTACAATAACATGATTCCAACCACCAGTGTAGCTGCATTAAGGTGCAGAATTATTTGTTAGACTCGTGATTGAGAGACTTTATTGTCTCACAATTGTATTGGGAAAGACACCAATTCCCCCCCCCAGTGAAAGTTAGTTTTGCAGAGTCGGTCAAATCTATGTAGTTGTTTTTTGGATGACTAGAGGTAAATAATTGAGTAAATCAGAGAGCGACGTTGTGAATTTATGATCCAGTCTACACATTTTATGACAAGATATAACATTGTTATTACACCTAACAGTGTCTGAACCTGACAATGAACAGATAACCTGATTAAACAGTATCAATACTCAGACCACAGTGGTCATTAATTATACCTGTCTTCAGCACAGAGACAGAGACTGGTGAGACATATGTCCTGCCCTCAGCACAGAGACAGAGACTGGTGAGACATATGTCCTGCCCTCAGCACAGAGACTGGTGAGACATATGTCCTGCCCTCAGCACAAAGACAGAGACTGGTGAGACATATGTCCATTAATTATACCTGCCCTCAGCACAGAGACAGAGACTGGTGAGACATATGTCAGTTCCTCACAGCACAGAGACTGGTGAGAAATATGTCCTTTCTTCACAGCACAGAGACAGAGACTGGTGAGAAATATGTCTGTTCCTCACAGCACAGAGACAGAGACTGGTGAGAAATATGTCCTTTCCTCACAGCACAGAGACAGAGACTGGTGAGAAATATGTCTGTTCCTCACAGCACAGAGACAGAGACTGGTGAGAAATATGTCCTTTCCTCACAGCACAGAGACAGAGACTGGTGAGAAATATGTCCTTTCCTCACAGCACAGAGACAGAGACTGGTGAGAAATATGTCCTTTCCTCACAGCACAGAGACTGGTGAGAAATATGTCCTTTCCTCACAGCACAGAGACAGAGACTGGTGAGAAATATGTCCTTTCCTCACAGCACAGAGACTGGTGAGAAATATGTCTGTTCCTCACAGCACAGAGACAGAGACTGGTGAGAAATATGTTTGTGGTTTATTTCCAACTTAACAACATTGTCCCTGGGGCTATTTCAGGAAGGACCAATATACATTTTGATAATTTGATTTGAACTTCCTGGACAGGTTTTATTTTCCATAAATCACTGTTCAAGATAAACACAAGGCCCAATAAAATAGTGTGTCAGGAGAAAGCTGCTGAGCTGGTGAGCTGGTCCTTCTGGCAGAGTCTATATTTATAGCTGTTTGAAGGAAGGGCTAAATAAAGGAATGGAGGCTCCTCCTTCATTTAGAGTCCAAATCCTCCATTACTTCAGGACAGCTTATAGAGCCTGCTGGAATAACTCTCCACCAGGATTAAAACATTACAATATCATTTCATGTCTACACATCCACCCAACATATGGCCCTTATAGTCTCGATTGATCAAATAAAGACATATCTGTCTGAAATCATGTGCAAACATCAGGTAGGCTAAGTCAGCTGGTTACCGTAGCTACACTGTTCACAGTAAGAGTTGTTAAAACCTCCCAGGACATTCAGCCTCTGCTACTTCAGTATCTCTGTCAACGTGACTATCCTAACAATAAATACAACGCTATCTTTATCTACAGCATGTAAACTCATATTACATCTCCCCGTTGTATTTGTGAACCCATGTGCTTTCTAAGGGTTCGTTACCGCCACCCATCCCCCCCCACAACAACACACAATACACTGGCCATGGCTTCCAGACTACACTCTTATGGTGTCCCCCCCCCCCACAACAACACACAATACACTGGCCATGGCTTCCAGACTACACTCTTATGGTGTCCCCCCCCCCCCCCCCCACAACAACACACAATACACTGGCCATGGCTTCCAGACTACACTCTTATGGTGTCCCCCCCCCCACAACAACACACAATACACTGGCCATGGCTTCCAGACTACACTCTTATGGTGTGTCCCCCCCCCACAACAACACACAATACACTGGCCATGGCTTCCAGACTGCACTCTTATGGTGTCCCCCCCCCCACAACAACACACAATACACTGGCCATGGCTTCCAGACTACACTCTTATGGTGTCCCCCCCCACAACAACACACAATACACTGGCCATGGCTTCCAGACTACACTCTTATGGTGTGTCCCCCCCCCACAACAACACACAATACACTGGCCATGGCTTCCAGACTACACTCTTATGGTGTCCCCCCCCCCCCCCCCACAACAACACACAATACACTGGCCATGGCTTCCAGACTACACTCTTATGGTGTCCCCCCCCCCCCCCCACAACAACACACAATACACTGGCCATGGCTTCCAGACTACACTCTTATGGTGTGTCCCCCCCCCCACAACAACACACAATACACTGGCCATGGCTTCCAGACTACACTCTTATGGTGTCCCCCCCCCCCCCCACAACAACACACAATACACTGGCCATGGCTTCCAGACTACACTCTTATGGTGTCCCCCCCCCACAACAACACACAATACACTGGCCATGGCTTCCAGACTACACTCTTATGGTGTCCCCCCCCCCCCCCACAACAACACACAATACACTGGCCATGGCTTCCAGACTACACTCTTATGGTGTCCCCCCCCCCCCCCCCCCCACAACAACACACAATACACTGGCCATGGCTTCCAGACTACACTCTTATGGTGTCCCCCCCCCCCCACAACAACACACAATACACTGGCCATGGCTTCCAGACTACACTCTTATGGTGTCCCCCCCCCCCCCACAACAACACACAATACACTGGCCATGGCTTCCAGACTACACTCTTATGGTGTGTCCCCCCCCCCCACAACAACACACAATACACTGGCCATGGCTTCCAGACTACACTCTTATGGTGTCCCCCCCCCCCCCACAACAACACACAATACACTGGCCATGGCTTCCAGACTACACTCTTATGGTGTCCCCCCCCCCACAACAACACACAATACACTGGCCATGGCTTCCAGACTACACTCTTATGGTGTCCCCCCCCCCCCACAACAACACACAATACACTGGCCATGGCTTCCAGACTACACTCTTATGGTGTCCCCCCCCCCACAACAACACACAATACACTGGCCATGGCTTCCAGACTACACTCTTATGGTGTCCCCCCCCCCCACAACAACACACAATACACTGGCCATGGCTTCCAGACTACACTCTTATGGTGTCCCCCCCCCCCACAACAACACACAATACACTGGCCATGGCTTCCAGACTACACTCTTATGGTGTCCCCCCCCCCACAACAACACACAATACACTGGCCATGGCTTCCAGACTACACTCTTATGGTGTCCCCCCCCCCCACAACAACACACAATACACCGGCCATGGCTTCCGACTACACCCTTATGGTGCCCCCCCCCCCCACAACAACACACAATACACTGGCCATGGCTTCCAGACTACACTCTTATGGTGTCCCCCCCCCCACAACAACACACAATACACTGGCCATGGCTTCCAGACTACACTCTTATGGTGTCCCCCCCCCCCACAACAACACACAATACACTGGCCATGGCTTCCAGACTACACTCTTATGGTGTCCCCCCCCCCCACAACAACACACAATACACTGGCCATGGCTTCCAGACTACACTCTTATGGTGTCCCCCCCCCCCACCAACAACACACAATACACTGGCCATGGCTTCCAGACTACACTCTTATGGTGTCCCCCCCCCCCCACAACAACACACAATACACTGGCCATGGCTTCCAGACTACACTCTTATGGGTGCCCCCCCCCCCACAACAACACACAATACACTGGCCATGGCTTCCAGACTACACTCTTATGGTGTCCCCCCCCCACAACAACACACAATACACTGGCCATGGCTTCCAGACTACACTCTTATGGTGTGTCCCCCCCCCCCACAACAACACACAATACACTGGCCATGGCTTCCAGACTACACTCTTATGGTGTGTCCCCCCCCCCCCACAACAACACACAATACACTGGCCATGGCTTCCAGACTACACTCTTATGGTGTGTCCCCCCCCCCACAACAACACACAATACACTGGCCATGGCTTCCAGACTACACTCTTATGGTGTGTCCCCCCCCCCACAACAACACACAATACACTGGCCATGGCTTCCAGACTACACTCTTATGGGTGTCCCCCCCCCCCACAACAACACACAATACACTGGCCATGGCTTCCAGACTACACTCTTATGGTGTCCCCCCCCCCACAACACACACAATACACTGGCATGGCTTCCAGACTACACTCTTATGGTGTGTCCCCCCCCCCCACAACAACACACAATACACTGGCCATGGCTTCCAGACTACACTCTTATGGTGTCCCCCCCCCCACAACAACACACAATACACTGGCCATGGCTTCCAGACTACACTCTTATGGTGTGTCCCCCCCCCCCACAACAACACACAATACACTGGCCATGGCTTCCAGACTACACTCTTATGGTGTCCCCCCCCCCCCACAACAACACACAATACACTGGCCATGGCTTCCAGACTACACTCTTATGGTGTGTCCCCCCCCACAACAACACACAATACACTGGCCATGGCTTCCAGACTACACTCTTATGGTGTCCCCCCCCCCCCACAACAACACACAATACACTGGCCATGGCTTCCAGACTACACTCTTATGGTGTCCCCCCCCCCCCCACAACAACACACAATACACTGGCCATGGCTTCCAGACTACACTCTTATGGTGTGTCCCCCCCCCCACAACAACACACAATACACTGGCCATGGCTTCCAGACTACACTCTTATGGTGTGTCCCCCCCCCCCCACAACAACACACAATACACTGGCCATGGCTTCCAGACTACACTCTTATGGTGTCCCCCCCCCCCCACAACAACACACAATACACTGGCCATGGCTTTCAGACTACACTCTTATGGTGTCCCCCCCCCCACAACAACACACAATACACTGGCCATGGCTTCCAGACTACACTCTTATGGTGTCCCCCCCCCCCACAACAACACACAATACACTGGCCATGGCTTCCAGACTACACTCTTATGGTGTGTCCCCCCCCACAACAACACACAATACACTGGCCATGGCTTCCAGACTACACTCTTATGGTGTCCCCCCCCCCACAACAACACACAATACACTGGCCATGGCTTCCAGACTACACTCTTATGGTGTCCCCCCCCCACAACAACACACAATACACTGGCCATGGCTTCCAGACTACACTCTTATGGTGTCCCCCCCCCCCCCACAACAACACACAATACACTGGCCATGGCTTCCAGACTACACTCTTATGGTGTCCCCCCCCCCCACAACAACACACAATACACTGGCCATGGCTTCCAGACTACACTCTTATGGTGTCCCCCCCCCACAACAACACACAATACACTGGCCATGGCTTCCAGACTACACTCTTATGGTGTGTCCCCCCCCCACAACAACACACAATACACTGGCCATGGCTTCCAGACTACACTCTTATGGTGTCCCCCCCCCCCACAACAACACACAATACACTGGCCATGGCTTCCAGACTACACTCTTATGGTGTCCCCCCCCCCACAACAACACACAATACACTGGCCATGGCTTCCAGACTACACTCTTATGGTGTCCCCCCCCCCCCACATTTTATACCAGTCTGGCACCACTCTAACATCCCCCACTAACTGCCAACTCAACAACATGTAAATATGGTGTCTGCAAGTTGCAACTGTATTAGTGAGTGACAGTTATCCTTCCCTGTAGCTCAGTTGGTAGAGCATGGTGTTTGCAACGCCAGGGTTGTGGGTTCGATTCCCACGGGGGGCCAGCACAGAAAAATAATGTATGAAGTGAAATGAAATGTATGTATTCACTACTGTAAGTCGCTCTGGATAAGAGCGTCTGCTAAATGACTAAAATGTAAATGTAAATGAGTAGGTTAACTAACGTTTAAGCTCCAAGCTTGAAATCTAGGCTATGCCGTCTGCTACGATCACGTTAAAAGTTACAGCACCGTACAGAACGAATACCGAGTAGCCCTTCCACTGTCACCAACACAACAATAACCACACATGACACAGGCTACTAGTGTACGTGTTATCTAGGATTACGTGATATAGCTTGATATCTATGTATTACCTGCTGTACCCTACACGCACTATGTTCCGATAATGTACACCTCAAGTGGCGGTGTTGCAGGACAACTTGTTTCATGTCGTTTATCTGAAACCAAACAGCGACGCTACATTGTAACGACCACCGTCCCTGTTCCCAACAACTACAACAGCTCGCTACAAAACATCGTTTTATTGCAGCCTATCTACGGTCTCTATAGTCTATAGGTTAGCGACGCATTATTTACATCAGACTACTATATCCATGTCAATAGGCAGCAGGTCCACACTAGTATTATTATTATTAGAAGCAGCAGATGTTCAGTCCACAGTAAACCCACACGCAGGGCTCCGTGGGCTACGTACCGTGAGCGACTTGGTATTCCTGAGCGGTGGCAGTGTGACGGGCGATGGCGGGTCTGTCGCTGCACCGGCCCGGGGACCCCCGACTCCGATTCCGGGGGAAGACTGTAGCTGGCAGATCTCACCCCCTTTGCCTGCAGATCGTACAAAAATGACACACGAAATGAGGTTAATCTGAACGGGCCTATTTACCCACATAGGCCATCTGAGAGTTATTAGACTATAAAGTAGGCTATGGACTCTGCCTTAATCCCCTTTAAGGAGAGTCATTTAAGCAGGCATTTAGGGCTCATTTTAGGTGTAAATCCTTCTTGCGACAATGCCTTCGGCAAACAGGTAGCCTATTTCCAAACGATGTGTGCTGGAACCGCCAGAATGTAGTCTGCACCGGTTGTCGATCCGTTTGCGCCCGGTAGTCGTGTAGCATATAGAGATAAAAACAACACAGCCAACCAGTCACGGAAACCAGTGGGCATATGATTCCGTCGTGCTTGCAGAAATAAACCTGTGTTTTCTCTGACACACATACTGTCATATAGGATAAATAACACACCAGCATTTGACTTTGGTTTTTCAAACAGCCCACTTCAGGCTTTAGAGAAGAACAAAACCCCCGAATGTATCGCCATTAACTGCTGAAAACACAGAGCAGGGACGCACTATTTTAGCAAAGGCTCCCCCCTGGTCAACAGACCAGGGAAACCCGAAGCAAGACTCGGCGTAAACGTGTAATAAACTTATTACAAAGGACCCGACAAAGGCAGAAAATCCATCAACAATATTCCGCCGGCGATCAAAGTGAGTTTAACCGTATTGTTTAGCCCGTTCGGCTCCATATTGTTCTTCCTTACCAGTTGGGTAGACGGCAGCGCACGGCTTCTTGGATAACATGGCCGCTGGAGAGTCACACACAGAAAAACCCACTTCAGAATCTCCCCTCCTCCCACTCGGCTTCCTCCCACTCGGCTGTGTGATCACCAATTCCGCTACTCCAATCAGCTACATCCTGTCTTGCATTCGCAACGTGCAACTCTGCAAAACTGGGAAGTCTTCCATCAACACCAGCTGAAATGTTGCTTCTGCTGCCACCATCGCTTGGAAATGCAACCCAAAAACACGAACCTATAGATACAAAAACACAATATCCCACGCTAGGCTACTGTAGATCAATACAACAACAAAAAGCTCCGGGTTTTCTTTTCAACAGCAGCAACATTCGAACGTTAGATGCATCAGGAGCGACATCCTTCTCTCTCACATACACAGTAAATACATAGTCGGTCAACAAGTTTGGGTGTTGCCTTCTCCTTATCTATCGTCCTTGCACTCATCCACCTCTCTCTCTCTCTCTCTCTCTCTCTCTCTCTCTATGTCTCTCTCTCTCTCTCTCTCTCTCTCTGTCTCTCTCTCTCTCTCTGTCTCTCTCTCTCTCTCTGTCTCTCTCTCTCTCTCTGTCTCTCTCTCTCTGTCTCTCTCTCTCTCTCTCTCTAATGAGCATGAGATGTGGTTAATTCGGTTGCTAAGCTGGCGACGCACCACCAGCCTGTGTTCCAGCAGGAACAGACAGATCAGGGAAGACCTCTTGGTCACTTGGGGATCACTAACCCAAACCCAACCAGCCCATTAATTAGTACAACGTGATAGGAAGAGCTATAAGGACTTTTCTGACACTTGACACCCGTAACCACATTGTGAAATGAAGTATGGGTTTGCAGGTCAGAATAGTCTGTATAGCCCTGTCCACATATGAGACTCTACTGCACTTTGGTGCCCCACTTTGGTGCCCCACTGTACCAGTATGTGTCTAACATACACCAGCCCATAATGAGGCCTCCAGGAAGCACTATGGGACTTCAACATGCATTCTCTTTAGACAATAGCAACTGAAATCCCTATTGTAGATGATTTGAACAATGAGCTTTCAGCACACAGACTCTCTCATTAGTGTTTGAGTTGCAGCTATTTCAGACTGCAAAGGGGTACAACTATGTTTAATCTGTTACAGATTCATGACATTGGATTCACACATTTAGTTAATGAACTTTACTAAACCATTGTGTTATTCGTTCTCACAGGACTACAACTATCCCTTCTATTGGTTGGTACTGATACTGACCTGTCTTCTATTGGTTGGTGCTGATACTGACCTGTCTTCTATTGGTTGGTACTGATACTGACCTGTCTTCTATTGGTTGGTACTGATATTGACCTGTCTTCTATTGGTTGGTACTGATACTGACCTGTCTTCTATTGGTTGGTGCTGATACTGACCTGTCTTCTATTGGTTGGTACTGATACTGACCTGTCTTCTATTGGTTGGTACTGATACTGACCTGTCTTCTATTGGTTGGTACTGATACTGACCTGTCTTCTATTGGTTGGTACTGATACTGACCTGTCTTCTATTGGTTGGTACTGATACTGACCTGTCTTCTATTGGTTGGTACTGATACTGACCTGTCTTCTATTGGTTGGTACTGATACTGACCTGTCTTCTATTGGTTGGTGCTGATACTGACCTGTCTTCTATTGGTTGGTGCTGATACTGACCTGTCTTCTATTGGTTGGTACTGATACTGACCTGTCTTCTATTGGTTGGTGCTGATACTGACCTGTCTTCTATTGGTTGGTACTGATACTGACCTGTCTTCTATTGGTTGGTACTGATACTGACCTGTCTTCTATTGGTTGGTGCTGATACTGACCTGTCTTCTATTGGTTGGTACTGATACTGACCTGTCTTCTATTGGTTGGTACTGATACTGACCTGTCTTCTATTGGTTGGTGCTGATACTGACCTGTCTTCTATTGGTTGGTACTGATACTGACCTGTCTTCTATTGGTTGGTACTGATACTGACCTGTCTTCTATTGGTTGGTACTGATACTGACCTGTCTTCTATTGGTTGGTACTGATACTGACCTGTCTTCTATTGGTTGGTACTGATACTGACCTGTCTTCTATTGGTTGGTACTGATACTGACCTGTCTTCTATTGGTTGGTACTGATACTGACCTGTCTTCTATTGGTTGGTGCTGATACTGACCTGTCTTCTATTGGTTGGTACTGATACTGACCTGTCTTCTATTGGTTGGTACTGATACTGACCTGTCTTCTATTGGTTGGTGCTGATACTGACCTGTCTTCTATTGGTTGGTACTGATACTGACCTGTCTTCTATTGGTTGGTACTGATACTGACCTGTCTTCTATTGGTTGGTACTGATACTGACCTGTCTTCTATTGGTTGGTACTGATACTGACCTGTCTTCTATTGGTTGGTACTGATACTGACCTGTCTTCTATTGGTTGGTACTGATACTGACCTGTCTTCTATTGGTTGGTACTGATACTGACCTGTCTTCTATTGGTTGGTACTGATACTGACCTGTCTTCTATTGGTTGGTACTGATACTGACCTGTCTTCTATTGGTTGGTACTGATACTGACCTGTCTTCTATTGGTTGGTACTGATACTGACCTGTCTTCTATTGGTTGGTACTGATACTGACCTGTCTTCTATTGGTTGGTACTGATACTGACCTGTCTTCTATTGGTTGGTACTGATACTGACCTGTCTTCTATTGGTTGGTACTGATACTGACCTGTCTTCTATTGGTTGGTACTGATACTGACCTGTCTTCTATTGGTTGGTACTGATACTGACCTGTCTTCTATTGGTTGGTACTGATACTGACCTGTCTTCTATTGGTTGGTACTGATACTGACCTGTCTTCTATTGGTTGGTACTGATACTGACCTGTCTTCTATTGGTTGGTACTGATACTGACCTGTCTTCTATTGGTTGGTACTGATACTGACCTGTCTTCTATTGGTTGGTACTGATACTGACCTGTCTTCTATTGGTTGGTACTGATACTGACCTGTCTTCTATTGGTTGGTACTGATACTGACCTGTCTTCTATTGGTTGGTACTGATACTGACCTGTCTTCTATTGGTTGGTACTGATACTGACCTGTCTTCTATTGGTTGGTACTGATACTGACCTGTCTTCTATTGGTTGGTACTGATACTGACCTGTCTTCTATTGGTTGGTACTGATACTGACCTGTCTTCTATTGGTTGGTACTGATACTGACCTGTCTCTATTGGTTGGTACTGATACTGACCTGTCTTCTATTGGTTGGTGCTGATACTGACCTGTCTTCTATTGGTTGGTACTGATACTGACCTGTCTTCTATTGGTTGGTACTGATACTGACCTGTCTTCTATTGGTTGGTACTGATACTGACCTGTCTTCTATTGGTTGGTACTGATACTGACCTGTCTTCTATTGGTTGGTACTGATACTGACCTGTCTTCTATTGGTTGGTGCTGATACTGACCTGTCTTCTATTGGTTGGTACTGATACTGACCTGTCTTCTATTGGTTGGTACTGATACTGACCTGTCTTCTATTGGTTGGTACTGATACTGACCTGTCTTCTATTGGTTGGTACTGATACTGACCTGTCTTCTATTGGTTGGTACTGATACTAACCTGTCTTCTATTGGTTGGTACTGATACTGACCTGTCTTCTATTCCCGAGAACTTTCTTATTCAGGTGTGCATGTTTTTTGGTGATAAAGTATAATTGCATTGTTAAGGAAGAGCTCACCAGCAAGCATTTCACTGTACTGTTTACTCCTGTTGTATCCTGGGGTGCACGTGACAAATAAACTCTGATTTGAGTTGAGCTAGAGTGCAATTTAAGTGCAAACCGTTTACAAATCTGCATTATTAGTACTGAATTAGTGCTGTGTTAGTTTAGCAACCTACCTTGAAAATACGGCATGGAGTACGTCTTGCTGGCTGCAAACTATTGCAATATTCCCCAAGTGAAGTGAACTATGGCTTGAAGCTTGGTGGAGTGGACGAATGTACTGACCACTAGAGGGTTTAGCTCCTTCAACGTCTACTCCCACAGTCTCAGCCCTGACCATACAGGAGTCAGGATTCAGGAGTGAACACACACACACACGCGCACACACACACACACACACACACACACACACACACACACACACACACACACACACACACACACACACACACACACACACACACACACACACACACACACACACACACACACACACACACACACACACACACACACACACACACCATCCATCCATCTCTGAAAGTAAAAATAAAAGCAGTGAAATCCTTCCATACACACCAGCATGTTGTCTCTCTGAGTCAGAGTAGTAAAACTAAATGCTCTTCAAATGCTGCCCGCACCCTCCCGCCCGACTAGCATCACTACTCTGGACGGTTCTGACCTAGAATATGTGGACAACTACAAATACAAAGGTGTCTGGTTAGACTGTAAACTCTCCTTCCAGACTCACATTAAGCATCTCCAATCCAAAATTAAATCTAGAATCAGCTTCTTATTTTGCAACAAAGCCTCCTTCACTCATACTGCCAAACATACCCTCGTAAAACTGACCATCCTACCAATCCTCTACTCATCAAACTGGATGCAGTCTATCACAGTGCCATCCGTTTTGTCACCAAAGCCCCATATACTTCCCAACACTGCGACCTGTATGCTCTTGTTGGCTGGCCCTCACTACATATCCGTCGCCAAACCCACTGGCTCCAGGTCATCTATAAGTCTTTGCTAGGTAAAGCCCCACCTTAACTCAGCTCACTGGTCACCATAGCAACACCCACCCATAGCACGCGCTCCAGCAGGTATATTTCACTGGTCACCCCCAAAGCCAACACTTCATTTGGCCGCCTTTCCTTCCATTTCTCTGCTGCCAATGACTGGAACGAATTGCAAAAATCACTGAAGCTGGAGTCTTATATCTCCCTCTCTAACTTTAGGCATCAGCTGTCTGAGCAGCTTACCGATCACTCTACCTGAATACAGCCAATCTGTAAATAGAACACCCAACTACCTCATCCCCATATTATTACTTACCCTCTTGCTCTTTTGCACCCCAGTATCTCTACTTGCACATCATCATCTGCACATCTATCACTCCTGTATCAATGCTAAATTGTTATTATTTCTCCTCTAAGGCCTATTTATTGCCTACCTCCCTACTCTTCTACATTTGCACACACTGTACATAGATCTTTCTATTTCTCTTTTCTATTGTGTTATTGACTGTATGTTTGTTTATGTGTAACTCTGTGTTGTTGTTTTTGTCGCACTGCTTTGCTTTATCTTGGCCAGGTCGCAGTTGTAATTGAGAACTTGTTCTCAACTGGCCTACCTGGTTAAATAAATGTGAAATAATAAATAAATAAATAAAAGAGGCCCAGATATGGCTGTTTTGCTTTCATGCAAATCAACAGCAGAGCGACAGAGAGCCTGAAGCAACCTGTCACGTCCTGACCATAGTAAGATGTTATTTTCTATGGTAGAGTAGGTCAGGGCGTGACAGAGGGTGTTTTGTGTTTTTCTATGTTTTGTATATCTATGTTTAGGTTCTAGTTTTTCTATTTCTCCAATTAGAGGCAGCTGGTCCTCGTTGTCTCTAATTGGAGATCATACTTAAGTAGGGGTTTTTGTGGGTAGTTGTCGTCTGTGTAGTTTATGTACCTGACAGAACTGTGCGTTTTTGTTTTCCCTCTTTGTTATTTTTCCTGTAGTGTTTTGAGTTATAATAAATATTCATCATGAGCAATCAACACACTGTGCTTTCTACGACAGCTGTTACACAACCAGGAAATAAACAGATAAGCAGCATGTGTTTACACACTAGCCTTCACAAGACCATGGGAGTGTATATTCACTAATGGCTGTTATAATACAACCATGTTTAAAAACCAAGTGAAATGAAGAGCCATTTGTTTAGGCCTATGTACTGCTGTTCCTGCTGTGAACTGAACCAGCAGGTATGTATAATGGGCACTGTGATGCATTGTTAAGGCCATGGCTGGGCCCTGTCTGTCTGTCTGTCTGTCTGTCTGTCTGTCTGTCTGTCTGTCTGTCTGTCTGTCTGTCTGTCTGTCTGTCTCTGTTTTCTCACAGGGCTGTTATGGTAGCTAGGTGATGGTAGTCTGTGTCTATATCTGGTCCATGGCTTGAACACTAGTGTAAAGCCTTAGCCAATCAGAAACAGACCCAGTAGTGACTAGTGTAAAGTCTTAGCCAATCAGAAACAGCAGCTTCCAGTCTGTATCAACTCGCTGGACTGCAAGTGGTTTGGATGGACAACGGGTTCAGGTATTTGCATGCTCTGATGATCTGTCAGTTGTGAATTAATGCAACTTCCTTCCCTCATCCGGGAGACACCAAGTTGATCTTCTATCTGTGTAGTCACTACATGACTTAGTCCAGGTATTAGTAGTGTGTGTGTGTGTGTGTGATATATATATATATATTTTTTAAACATTTTATTTCACCTTTATTTAACCAGGTAGGCCAGTTAAGAACAAGTTCTCATTTACAACTGCGATCTGGCCAAGATAAAGCAAAGCAGTGCGACACAAACAACACAGTTACACATGGAATAAACAAACGTACAGTCAATAACACAATAGAAAAATGTATATACAGTGTGTGCAAATGTAGTAAGATTAGGGAGGTAAGGCAATAAATAGGCCATAGTGGCAAAATATTTACAATTGAGAATTTAAACACTGGAGTGATAGATGTGCAGAAGATGAACATGTAAGTAGAGATACTGGGGTGCAAAGGAGCAAACATTTTTTTAACAATACGGGGATGAGGTAGTTGGGTGGGCTATTTACAGATGGGCTGTGTACAGGTGCAATGATCGGTAAGCTGCTCTGACAGCTGATGCTTAAAGTTAGTGAGGGAGATATAAGCCTCCAGCTTCTGCTCATATGACTTTAGAACTATAGGAATAGAAGCAGTTGTTGTCGTATGATATTGATGACAGTTGGTTCCTTCCACTCAGGCAACATTAAGAGCTGTGATCAATATGGAAGGCTCTTTAATCACTCAAGATCTCCAGGCTCTTATTTAAACACCCAGTGCTTCTCAAGTTACCTCACAATGCCTATGGCCTGGTTGTATGCTTCTCAAGTTACCTCACAATGCCTATGGCCTGGTTAAGGGGTAAGGATCATCTGATAACAGGACTCCTAATTCTAGATTGCGGGGAGGAAGAGGGATGGGTTACCAAGCAAGACGACCAGCGGGGAGGAAGAGGGATGGGTTACCAAGCAAGACGACCAGCGGGGAGGAAGAGGGATGGGTTACCAAGCAAGACGACCAGCGGGGAGGAAGAGGGGATGGGTTACCAAGCAAGACGACCAGCGGGGAGGAAGAGGGATGGGTTACCAAGCAAGACGACCAGCGGGGAGGAAGAGGGATGGGTTACCAAGCAAGACGACCAGCGGGGAGGAAGAGGGATGGGTTACCAGCAAGACGACCAGCGGGGAGGAAGAGGGATGGGTTACCAAGCAAGACGACCAGCGGGGAGGAAGAGGGATGGGTTACCAAGCAAGACGACCAGCGGGAGGAAGAGGGATGGGTTACCAAGCAAGACGACCAGCGGGGAGGAAGAGGGATGGGTTACCAAGCAAGACGACCAGCGGGGAGGAAGAGGGATGGGTTACCAAGCAAGACGACCAGCGGGGAGGAAGAGGGATGGGTTACCAAGCAAGACGACCAGCGGGGAGGAAGAGGGATGGGTTACCAAGCAAGATGACCAGCGGGGAGGAAGAGGGATGGGGTTACCAAGCAAGATGACCTTGGGGGAGGAAGAGGGATGGGTTACCAAGCAAGACGACCAGCGGGGAGGAAGAGGGATGGGTTACCAAGCAAGATGACCAGCGGGGAGGAAGAGGGATGGGTTACCAAGCAAGACGACCAGCGGGGAGGAAGAGGGATGGGTGACGTCCCAAATGGCACTGCAAGGCTCTGGTCAAACGTCGTGCACTGTATAGGGAATAGGGTGCCATTTGGGATGAAGCTATAGTGAGCCACCAGCAGCCTGGTCAAGAGCTCCATAGGGGCCGAGAGACGTGCTAAACAGACTTACAGTGCCAGCCCAGTGGGCGCTTGTGGGACACTGCAGATTACTAGCCCGGTTCCAGATCTGTTTGTGTTGTCTTGCCAGCTCCTATGTGATCTTTGTCACCATGACTGTATCCATATACAGTAGGACTTGGCAAGACAGCACAAACAGATCTGGGAACCAGGCTAGATCAATACTACTCCCAACAGATGCTCTATGACTGAAAGGTCCCTGCTCCACTCACTATGACCTTGAAAACAAATCAAACGTCCATTTCAATCAGGCTTTACCCGCCGCGTCCCACAGCACTCCCCTCTGGTGAGACGTGATGATTCCTGAGGCAGTTGGAAAGAGAGAGACTACTACAGTATAAACAGAGCCTGTGTTGTTCAGCCTTCTGCTCACACGTACCATCCGTCCACCTCGTTCTACAGACACTAACAACCTAACAGAGCTTGGATGACATATGGCTGTTTGGGAGGCTGCTGCCGTCTCTCCTTCCCTTCCAACCTAGAGCTGTTCTGTGTCTTAACGCACATCAGTCATTAGTCATTGCATGAAGAGTGGATGATCAGATACGGGGCTCTGGTCCAAAGTAGTGCACTATACAGGGAATAGGGTGGAATTTTAGACACAGTTTATGATCCACCATGTTGTCTTTCTTTCTGTACCCCAGTTATCAGCTCTGAGGAGGGGAGATACCGGCAGACGTAAAAGGACTGTTTCTAGTCAGAGAGAAGAGATGCTGGAGCCTGGAGGCATCGGTACAGCTCTGGGTTACCATTGGCTCCATGTCCAGCCTCCCTCCATCACTGCTAGTTAGGCCTACCCCTAACACAGCATAGCAACATGCTCACTCAAGCACATGGATGCATTGGCTGGTGTGCCTGGAGAAAGTCATGTGTTGATTGGCTGGCTGCATGTAGAGTGTAGACAGCATCTCAGATGGTAGTGGATCAGCGTGTAACATGCCATTAAAACACATGTAGAACTGCTTCATTCACATGGATTTGTAACATTTTGTAAGTTTGTCTTCATTCACTGGGCCTGTATTTTCATCATGTCGGTTGGTTTATCTTGAAGTCACGTTACAGCATGACCAGAATCCTCTCTTCTTTGATGAATTTCTGTTATTGGTGTATAACTGACACCAAATCAAGAAATTGTGTTATTACATTCTAGTCTGTAGTATCTGAGAGTTATTACATTCTAGTCTGTAGTATCTGAGAGTTATTACATTCTAGTCTGTAGTATATGAGAGTTATTACATTCTAGTCTGTAGTATATGAGAGTTATTACATTCTAGTCTGTAGTATATGAGAGTTATTACATTCTAGTCTGTAGTATATGAGAGTTATTACATTCTAGTCTGTAGTATCTGAGTTATTACATTCTAGTCTAGTATCTGAGAGTTATTACATTCTAGTCTGTAGTATATGAGTTAGGTGTGCGTAGGGCACAGTGGAGGCTGCTGAGGGGAGGACGGCTCACAATAATGATTGGAACGGAGTAAATGGAATGGCATCAAACACCATGGAAACCATGGAAACCATGTCTTTGATGTATTTGATACCATTACACACTTACTCTGCTCCTGCTATTACCACATGCCCGTCCTCCCTGATTAAGGTGCCACCAACCTCCTGTAATGTTAGAGCCCCGAGTCAAAAGTAGTGCACCTTGAAGGGAATAGAGTTCCATTTGGGACGCAACCTCTGTCTGTAGGGAATAGAGTTCCATTTGGGACGCAGCCTCTGTCTGTAGGGAATAGAGTTCCATTTGGGACGCAACCTCTGTCTGTAGGGAATAGAGTTCCATTTGGGACGCAACCTCTGTCTGTAGGGAATAGAGTTCCATTTGGGACGCAGCCTCTGTCTGTAGGGAATAGAGTTCCATTTGGGATGCAGCCTCTGTCTGTAGGGAATAGAGTTCCATTTGGGACGCAAGCTCTGTTTCTGAGAAATCTACGGCATGCAACAGACATGCAGTGTCAGAAGTCACACCATCCTCCGAGACCATGGCTGCCTTCCAGATTGCACCCTATTCCCTATGTAGTGTAGCTTTAGAAATGAGGCCTGGTCAAAAGTAGTGCACTGTATTGGAAATAGGGTGCCATGTGGGACACAGTTCACATCTTGTCTTCTCCTCACTGAGAGAGAGAGAGAGAGAGAGAGAGAGAGAGAGAGGAGAGAGAGAGAGA